>NC_092514.1:31581654-31822478 GCF_047511675.1 Marmota flaviventris
TGGTGGTAGGGATGGTGGTGGTGGTTATAGTGGTGTTGCTGGTGCTGGTGCTGGTAATGGTAATGGTAATGGTGGTGGTGATGGAGATGGTGATGGAGGTGGTGGAGGTGGTGATGGAGGTGGTGGATGTGGTGGTGGAGGTGGTAAAGGGGGTGGTGGAGGTGGTGATGATGGTGGTGATGGTTGCTGGTGGTGATGGTGATGGTAATGGTAGTGAAGGTAGTGGTGCCTGTGTTATTAATGAAGGTGATGGGGGCAGTAATGATGGTGTGATATTAATGGTGGTGGTGATAGTGGAGATGATGGGGATGGTGGAGAGAGAGCAATAGTGGTGATTTTGCTAACAGCAGTGGTGGTAAAGGTGGTGAAGGAGTATATCATGGTTTCAGCTGCAGTTGGCATGAGTCAATACTAGGTGGTTGTTAAAGCTCAATCTTCAGGATCCTTAACACTTGAATTTGAATCCCAGCTCCAACTCTTATTCTCAGCATACTCATTATCATGTTAGTCATCTCAGTCTGCCTCACTTATTTACTCAGTGTGGTGGTCATGGGACTCACGTAAGGTGACTGGAGAGTAAATGGAATAAGTCTCACAATGAGTTTAGCCCAGGAATGGCATGGATGCCTTCCCCCAAATCATGGATTTACAAACACCAGCCCAGACACGCAGCCCTACTGGCTCTAATGTCTTCAGATTTCCATTGATTTCTGGCTCCGTTTAGTTCTTGTGACCTTACCATGACCCACCCATTTGTCCCCTAAATACACTTTCTTGGGTTGTGACTGAGCTCAGAGGTAAAGCACTTGACTAGTGCTGCCCCCGACCCACGCAGGCAGTTGAACTTAAGGTCGCTTATGTGAATTTCCAGGGACACCAAATAAAACACAGATATATACTTTACCCTTAAACAAGCTTCAGGACAGCTTCTCTGCTCTTGGCCTCAGTCTCCCCAAATGGGAGAGCAAGAGAAAGTCTAGAGACGCTGGTGAGAGAGAGAGCGAGCAGGTTTGGAAGTGGGCTTTTATTGGGGGGACTCTTTCTTATTCTTAGAAAGTTCCATCCAAAAAAGGTCAGAAGGGACAGAGTTACAAGGGACAGGTGAGTGTAATTCAACCCAAAGGGTGACACGCCTACATCTGAAGACAGGCCCTCAACTTCCTGAACCAGGACAACGTCCAGGTCAGTATAAAATGTAGTGACTGGTCAAAGCCTCCCGCTTCAGGAAGGAAGGCGCGAATCCTTCAGAGTGGCTCCCCACAGACCAGAATGTACAGAGCCCTGGGTTCAATCCTCAGCACTGAAATGAGCAAATACATAAACTCTCTTCTGCCCCAGCTTAGGGGCATTTATCTGGCACTCTGATCCCCTTCTGTGTGGTATCTGGGGACACACACTGCAGTTTGCCACAGGCTCATACACTCTGGCCCCAAAGGCTGTGAGGGTCAGACAGTTTCCACCTCTACCCACTCTCTCCAAAGGCTCTTCATTCCCCTCCAAGCCTTGCAGATGTGACCAGTTAGATGCTGTCCTCGCCCAAAGACTATCCTTCCCAAACGTGTGTCCTCGGGCCACATGAAGACAGAAAAGCCCACACAAGGCAGACATCCCTGTGCCTCCCTCTCCCTATATCTAATTGGTCCCAAAGTTCTTCCCACCCAGAATCCCACCTTTACACTGTTGCTGCTGTGTCTGCCACAGAGCAGCTCTTGTCTGGCAGGGTGACCCTCCTGCTTTTGTCTCTGCCACCACCCACTTATCCACTGCAGACACATGCCCTAAGCCATGCTGGCTCAGAGCGTCCCTGTGCCCCAATCCAGTGCACATTCCCTGTGTACTTTAATATTATCAATCTCAGATCAGGATGAGGAGATGGAAACCCAAATCCAGTGTGCCTGGTTCTAATACGGCTCTGCCACTTACTTAGCTGTGTGAACTCGAGTTAGTTAACTTCTCTGTGTGTCAGTTGCCTTATGTGTCAAATGGGTCTCATGACAGCACCTACTTCCTAAGGTTTGGGGGAGTAAGAGTGATACACACAGATCCTCTTAAGGTATAACTGCCCTGGTGCTCCCTAGACACGGTCTACAGTTCCAACATAGTTCACAGCATGCTCGCCTCCATGTTGTGTCTGTCTGCTGCAGACTGACCCTCTTGATAGGGGTGGGAGGGTTTTCCTGGGCTTCCTACTATCCAGGCTGTGCAGGCCAGCTGCTCTGCTGTGGCCCAGACACAAGGACTAGAGCACTGTGATGAAGACAGGCGCTGGACTGGCCCACCTGAGGCTCCAGGACCAGCCCTCTCCAGGGGTGGAGGGAGCGCCTGCAGCATGCTACACCATAGCCAGCCAACTGTATACCAAGCAGCATCAGAGTTTCCATGGCAGTGATGGCCATGTGCAGCCTTGGCCCCCTGAGTCACTCTGACATTCCAGTGAGTCATGGCCTCTCCATAGCTCCAGAGGCAGGACTCCAGGTCAGCAGCCCGCAGGCATGCTCCGTATTTCTCTGGCTCCTGGCTTTCCTCCCACCGCCACTGTGTGAGCACACACCCAGGGACCTTGGACCCTGGCAATGCCATAGGAGACTTAGGACACGTGTGTCTGCCCAGGAAACGTCAGGCAGTGGGCCTATCCACAAGACTGGGGGGATCCACCCTCTCCCTGTGGATGAGGCATAAGGCCTGAGAAGCAGCCACCAGGCGACCAAAGGTCCTGAAGCTACAACTGCACAGCCCACACCACAAATCCTGCCCAAACTGAAGAGTCCCTAAGGTCCCCCACCCAGGCCCTCTGCCCGCCCGTCACAGCCCAGCCCCACCACCTGGAGGTAGGAGGACAGCTCAGAGCCTGGGAACACACTGTCGAGCCAACCCAGGTCCCCATCCTGGCCACACACCTGCTTCCTGTGTGCTCCATGCCTGTCTTCTTATCTGCAAATTGGAGGGAACAGCAACCCCTATGAGGCCAGGGAGCCTTGAGGAGCATGGAGTAACGTGTGGAGTGTGGCTGGCTCAAGCCCCGGACACGTGTGCTGCCCTTGCTGTGGTTATTTCCCAGATGCCAAGAGCCGCCCGCGTGGGCTCTCCCCGTCTTCACTTCTCCCACCTCCTGCTCTGGCTCTTCCCTCCTCACCACCTCTCCCTCTCTCTTCCCACTGTCCCTGCTGGACTTGGCCCTACAGCCCCCTCCCAGAGTCCCTCCTCTCTCCCCACACCATCTTTCCCCTTCCTTCTGCCCTCTTGTCCTTCACTGTCCCTCCCAATCTGTGTCCTGGGGTGATCCGCCCTCTCCCTGTGGATGAGGCATAAGGCCCTGCCTGGATGTTGCCCAATCACCTTCTACCAAATAGTTGTGATTTTCTCCTGTTCCAAACCTGATCCCTCTCATCCTCCCCAACCCCAGTCACTTAACTATGCACCCGGCATCTGCAGCAGCCTTCTGGTGCCCCATCCCCACAAGCTGCACTGGTGGGCTGGTCCAAACCCATCCGCAGACTCCCATCTGTCCAGCCCTCCACCCCAGCTGCCTTTGCCAAGGTCCAGCTGCTGCCCCTCTGTCCTGCCCTCCATCCTTCCATCCTGGCTGCAGGGCACCTCTGACCTGATCACTGCCCTGCTCTGCTATAGGGGCTGTTCCCCCAGGGAGTGCTCCTCCCTCCCACCAGAATTAGCCCAAACTCTTGGGTCCCCAGAGAAATTCTGATGCCCTCTGAGACCTGAGATCTGCTTTACTCCATCTTTGAACTTGTGTGTGTGTGTGTGTGTGTGTGTGTGTGTGTGTGTGTGTGTGGTGATGGGGATTGACCCCAGAGCCTTCTGTATGCAAAGCAAGCCCTCTACCAACTGAGCTGTATCCCCAGCCCTCTTTGGATGTTGTTCTGAATGCTTTGCTGACACCATTGTTTGTGTTTCTCTAAAGACAAAGAATACACACAAACAGGGAAACACACAACTCTCCCTCTAAGAGTACCCCATAAACTTTGCACAGGGATATATCCCTGCAACCACTCTCCTGAAGTCCCTGTGCTATCCCTGCCTAGTAACCACTGTTGTAATTTCTCTTGCCAGCTCAGGCTCTTTTCTATTCTGGACACTTCCTTAAGTAGGATCAGACAGGGGGCGCTGCTCTGAACTTGGCATGGACTCGGGGCTGTGCTTGTTCCCTCTGCTCTGTGCTGCTGAGTGATGTGCTGTTGACGAGTGTGTCACACTGGGTCCATCTTTCTCCTGTTGATGGACAGACTGGGAATGAACACACACAAGTCCCTGGGGATGCTGACTTTCATGTCTCCTGGCCGTGTGTCTGGGAAAGCAAGTACAGGGGCACAGGGAGGCTGATGTGGAGTGTGAGAGTCAGCTTTCCATTGCTGTAACACAATGCCTGAGACCTAGGAAGAGGAAGGGTTTATTTTGTCTGACAGTTTTAAAGGTTTCCATCAAGGGTTGCTTTGGGGCCTGTGATGAGCCAGCATATCATGGAGGAACCTGTGGCAGAGCAATCTTCACAACAATCTTCCCTCTGAGATGCAAGAGGGGAAAAAAGAAGAAACAGAATCCCTTCAAGGACATACCTCAGTGACCTGAATGAAACCTCCCACTAGGCCTCACCTCCTATGTTCCACCACCTCCCGGGAACACCATCAGGGGACTGGCCTTTAACACGTGGGCCTGTGGAGCACTCTGTCCTCCAGGCATTTCTGCAGGGATTCACTCCTCATGCTGCATGAGACACACCTACTCTAAAACAATTATTCATGTTTCTCTGAAACCCAGATCTGACCAGCGCTCTGTCTGCCAGGGAAGACGCAGGGACTGCCCTGTCTTCATCCTGTGGGGAAAGCATGAGGACTGACTCTTCAGGGGTCAGTTGGACCTAATAGGCAGGACAGAGGCATCTGGGAAGTGGCCCAGGCCTCTAATTTCTCCTGCTTCAACTGCCATCCCATGGCTGCCCTGGTGGCTGGCACCCTGCTGTCTCAGCAGAGCCTGTCCTGCCACCCAGATGGGGGCTTATCTTCTCCTGACAGTTGCATGGCCTCCTTCCCTCTGCCACACCATACCCACCCCTGCCAAGGCCACATGATGACTTGAATCCTTGGAAACAGCAGGAAAGGGGACAGAGAAGGATTCATAGCAGATGGGGTGCTGTTGGGGCTGTTTGTGACTCATGACCCCATGTATGTTCTACATATCCACATGGGCAATCATAGCACTGTAGGTGTTTTTGGAGGGTGTGCAGGGGGACACCAAAAATATCCAGCAAGAAAGATGGCATTCCCTTCATAGAGGGCACCCTGGTCCAGGAGCCTCAGAATAGGGACCCATCCTGGTCAAGACCCTTCCCTTTAGTAGGTGTCACCCCAGATGCAGAGGAGGAAGCTCCCAGGCTGGAAAGGGACCCCAGGAATACCCTCCTGTGACCTCAACTGGGGCCGCCCCTCCCCCATCTCAGGCTTTGAAGCTTTGAGCAGTGGAATAAGAGTGGGGAAGGTATGGAGAGTGACCCTCTTGTCTCCCCAGAGCCTTTGTCAGAGTCACTGGCCAGAGGCGAGCATGCCCTGGCTTCCTACTTCACCCGTCTCTACTGGGTGTGAGCAGTTGAGGCTGCAGCTGCAGAATCGCAGTTATTATAAACATGGCCACTGAACACATCTTGATTTCAGTGGCTTTTCATCCCTGTGGCCTTTTCAGAAACACATGAGTCTGCTTCTGGGGTCTGTGAGCATGAGCATGAGCAGAGCTGTGGGAGGCTTTCCCGGGATGGCCACAGGGAAGGCAGTAGGGCTTTGAACTTGTCCTCCATGAGGCCACCGGAAGCTACGCTCTTGCTGGGCACAGGCCCCATCAGCCAACTGCTATGTTGACACTAGAATTCTGGGGTGGACACTTGGGCCTTGACTTATATGTCATTCTCAGGGGTTCCTTGTCTGCCACAGACTGTCCTGTGGACACAGGGATCACTGTTATCACCATAACTGCCATTCGCCACCAGAGGGAAGGGTGGCACCAGCTCTGCTGGCCTTGATCCTGAGGGTCTGGCTCTGCAAAGGCACAGTCACCCTGGAATTGGAATTGAGGAACAAAACACACATGCACACACCATGTGCACACACACCTCCTTACACATTACACAACCCAAGACACACACGTCACATACACCCACTCAACACCAAGTACTACAACTTACATGCCAAGAAACCCACCATCCTGTCCAAACTGTGCTGTAGAAACAACACACAGCATGCACAGCACCCAACTATCCACACACAAACACAGCACACACACGACATGCACACATCACACACATACTTCACACATACCACATACATACACATTATACTATATACCCACACCATACTTTGAATGTTATTGAAGCTTTTTGTGGCTCATTATATGGTCAGTGTATGGAAAGTTCTGTGCACATGTGTCTCTGTGTCCTGTGGCTGTCAATCATAGCATCTGTGCTGTGTGGGATGGCCATGGGGGGCCTTGGGTCCTGGAGGAGGGGCTCATGCTGCCCTGGGTCTCATCCTCCTGGGCCCTGCTGAGACCCTCCTGCCCCAGCTCCTTCTGGTGATTCACCAAGGGATCAGGGTCCCAGCCCTTGTTCTGTCTGTCAGGCAGGGTACACCTAGGTGCCCACAGGAGAGCAGCCATACTGCACAACTCAGCATCCCCATGCCCTAGAGCTATGGGCTCTCTTCACCCCTCACCCAAAAGGCCTTTCCATCTGCTCACCCAGATGCCAGGGGTTTCCCTCCCAAGGATTTTGCCCCATGTCCTTCACATTTCTCCAGTGGGCTGGACTCCAGCTGTTGCCTCCCAGAATGCAGAACTGAAGAAGGGGATATTGACCATGGGGTCGGCCTCCAGGGTGGGGCTCAGAGGCCCTCCTCTCTGAACTCTCCTTCCAGCCCTGACTGTGCCCCAGCTACCCACCTCAAAGCCCAGGAGCAGCTTGGGGTAGTCCACGCAGGTGGGGGGATCCATGCCTTTAAGAAGACTTGCAGTAGCGGTCTGATACAGGGGAGAAGGGAAGAAAGGTGAGAAGTCCAGGAGGGGATTAAGGAGACCCTGAAAGCTGAGACACCACAGGCCCAGGCTGCTCATGGCCACCAGCTGCGCTGGGGACATGGATAGCACCTCAGTGAGGAGCTCATGGTCAATGGGCTAGGAAGTGCCAGCAGGTAAGCAGGCACAGGTGAGGATCTTTGTATTTCTGGGCCCAAGAATCTGGAGTCCCTGCTGATTGCATTGTGTGTGAGTGGGTGGGTGGGGTTCCTCCAGCATCAGAAATAAGAGGACACAATATAGCAAGGAAAAATGAATTTAATCACAATTTGGCCAATATAGAGGAAGAATCTGATCTGCCTCTGCTCTCCCACAGAAGTACTGCCATCCACAGGAACGAAGCTGGGAGCATGGTCAGTTCCCTCCAGCCCTGCATTTCTTCCTGGGCCAGAGCTTTGGCCTAGTCAAAGCTTCCATCCTGGGCATAAGATGGGTACCTGCAGGGAGCTGGGACCTTGGCAGGAAATGGCAGAGACTGAGAAAAAAGCAATTTGGAACTTCTTTAAAATTTTCTGAGTTTAATTGAGCCCTGTCACAGTCCCCCTGTCTTGTCCATCCTGCAGTCTTGAGGAATGTGGGGCTCACAGTCATCTGGCCCTTTATTGTGGGGCTGAGATCCCCTCAAGGATACCCAGAGCTTGTGAGGGCAAACCAACTGGCAGAGATGCCCACTCGCTCCACCTAGTGGAGAATGTGGGAACCCTGCTCTGGAGCCTGGGCAAGGCCTGCTTTGGGTAGGGTTGGCATGTGGCCATCTTCATTCTGACAATTCCCCCATCTCTGAGTAACATTTTCTGAAGACATCACTGATTGTCCATCAAGTGGTCTGGGCCCATGTCACTGGGATGGACTTGTTCTGTGCTTTGGTCTGATCTGATCCCTCCTCAGAGGGGAAGCAATAGACTGTTAAGAGTCAGTGTCAAAAGATCCTTTTTAAGGCAAATTTGAGCAACAAAACAGGCTTAGAAAGAGTGGTTCTGTGTAAGCTTTGACCTGGAGTCTTGAAGCACCTGCCTGGGTCCTGCCAGGCTCACCACCAGAGTGGGCTTGCAGTGGAGGAAGGTCCCAGGTCAGCATCTGCCCTCCTGCCCAGCCCCAGACTCCAGGTTCCCTGGCTACAGTCCACTGTCCAACTTCCCAGGACCCCTTTCCCCTTGTTATGCTCGAATTCAGGACCCCCAAAAGACCACCAGAGACCAGGATCGATGTAAACAGCAAAGAGGTGTTTATTGCAAGCTAGCTCTGTCCTCCGTGCACACACAGCAACTGGTGACCCTGAGAGGCCCCAAGCCCAGGGTTTGCAGCAGTTTTATACATTCTTTGGAGAAGGCAGGGACCCCCAAATACATCATAGAATCTCTTAGCAAATCATCACACACCGCGGGAAAAATCAAATAACAACTCTAAAACATGATTAGCACATTCACTGGCAGGAAAAAGTTGGGTAGGGGTGATTGGTTACTACAAGAGAGGGGTTCGTTTGAACTGATTGGTTTAAGCCAAGAGGGGTGTATGTGCTGAACTACATAGTTTCCCAACACCATAAACTACTGGGAGGGTCATCTGGCATCCCAGGTATTTCCCTGTCTCATGCTGATTGGTGGCTGCTAGGGGATTGCTAGCCTGACTGAGTCAGGGACACCTGGCTCAGCAGATCTCTCCTGTTATTTGTAGATAAACAACTTAGCAGGGTGGGAATGTGCCTAGGAGTGCTCTGTGGGTCTTTCCAAGGACAAAGGTCACTCCCCCTTCCTTGGACAGGCTTTGCTCTGAGGTAGAGGCTGGTTTTTCACCCTCATGGGGCTCTCCTTCTCTCCAGGGCTCTGGGGCTGTCCACCATGAAGGTCACTGGGGTCATCTGTGAGGATGTGGGGCTCAAAATAGGTGCTCAGACCAACCTTATTCCCCACCCTCCCAATGCTGCATGCCTGGAGAACTTTGCTATCTGAGCCCTGAACCTCTCCTCATTCACCCTTGGGGTACCTACACCTGAGTGTGTTCCCCAAACCCAGACCCTTCCTCCAATGGTAGAGCTAAGGGATCCCACATCTCCTCTGCCTCATCCTCCCCCATCAAAAGTGTGGATCCTGCAGTTTTTGCTGGGATACCTTCTATGGTTGGGGGCAGGCTCCCAGAGGCCCCAGTTGTGGGGTCAATTAGGCATCACAACAGTGACCAGGTGACCCTGGCTGCTAATTCACACTCAGGGTCTTTGGAAAAACATTCTATCTGCAATTAAATTCTTCCTTTATTGTGTTACAAAACAGCACACGTCACTGTGGAAACCTTGGGGAAGGTGGAGAAGGTGAGAGCAGGAGGAAGAGGTGGCCTGCAAGGAGACGCACAGGAGACCTTGAGAAATTGATGTGACTCCATTTTTGAGAAACCATTCTCTACCTCAGAGAAAAGCCTGTCCAAGGAAGGGGGCTTGACCCTTGTCCTTGGAAAAACCCACAGAGCACTCCTAGGCACAGATCAACCCTGCTGAGTTGTTTATCTACAAATAACAGGAGAGATCTAGGGAGCCAGGTGTCCCTGACTCAGTCAGGCTAGGTGATGACCCATAGCAACCCCCTAGCAACCACCAATCAGCATGAGACAGGGAAATACCTGGGATGCCAGATGACCCTCCCAGTAGTAGTATGGTGGTTGATAACATGTTGGGAAACCATGTAGTTCAGCAGTACTCCCCTCGTGACTTAAACCAATCAGTTCAAACGAATCCCCCTCTGGTACTAATCAATCACCCCTACCCAACTTGTTCCTGCTAGTGAATGTGCTAATCATGTTTTAGAGTCGTTTTATGATTTTCCTGCAGTGTGTGATTTTTTGCTAAGAGATGCTATGATGTATGTAAAGTCCCTGCCTTCCTCAAAGAGTGTATAAAACTGCTGCAAACCCTGGCTCGGGGCCTCTCAGGGTCACCAGTTGCTGTGTGTGTGGAGGACTGAGCTAGCTCGCAATAACACCTCTTTGCTGCTAACATTGATCCTGGTCTCTGGTGGTCTTTTGGGGGTCCCGATCTCGAGCATATCAATGTCAGCCCCAGAGCCAGGCCGGCATCTCTGCAGTTTGTGAGCAGGGAGATGGAAGCCAGCAGAAGCAGCCTAGACTTGCGTATTCTGCTGCCCAAACTGACCTGGAAAGCGCTTGGTAGATGCCTCCACTGTACCTCTGACCAGGGCTGAATGTGGCCCTTACCTCCTCTCCACTCTGCAAGGCTGAGCCAGGCCATCCTTGCTGAGGGCCTGGGACATCTAAAGTATGGATTTTCCAAAGGAGCCAAGGCTGACATTGCATCCGGGGTATGGCATATATTTTTATTTACCTTTCATTACAACCACTTCTTCCCCACAGGGCCAGAAGTGCCTCTCAGGTCACTGTAATTCCTCAA
Organism: Marmota flaviventris; assembly: GCF_047511675.1. NCBI lineage: Eukaryota > Metazoa > Chordata > Mammalia > Rodentia > Sciuridae > Marmota > Marmota flaviventris. The sequence continues at coordinate 31,592,120 of NC_092514.1, forward strand.
ATGTACATTAAACAATTCTCCAGAGCCATAACCAAAGAATAGGAAATAAAATTTCCTTCTGAATGGATTCAGTTATTTTGGTTTTCATCATTGGTTACCTTTACTATTTAACTTATTTAGTCCCTTAAAAAGCTCTGTTTCTACCTCTGTAATTCAGGTTCTACGAATGTCAGGTGATTCCCCTTCATCCTGCTTATTTGAATAAAAATTTGAGTCAGGTCTCTTGGTTTTGATAACTGGGAATCAACTTTGAGGCTTCCATGTCTGGCAATAGAAGCATTCAGCTCTCCTGAATAAGCAACACAGAACAGATGCATAAGGATCTCCCAACACAGCCACTACCAACTTAATGTCCAGAAGTCAAGGGGAACAAAAGTAATAGTTAACCCTCACCACAGGGAAGACATTAGCCTAAATGCTTTGAATACTTTTTCTCATTTAAAGCTTTTAGCAGCCATATGGGGTGAGTATTCTTCTGTCAATTTTATAAAATGAAGAAAGCTGTTTTGAGAGTTGAACTTCTTCTTCAAGTTTAGTGAAGGAGAAAGCCAAGATTTAAACCCAGCTTCTGGCTACCTGGGTCAAACTTTTCCCACTAAACCATTTTAGCTCTCAGGAAGGAAGAACATCTATTATATAAAATCAAATACAAAATCCATTATTTGTGTTTTTGCTTGTTTGCTATTTTCTAGAATTTTTTTCTTTAGTTAAAGGCACTGGAATCCTGAATTTTTAATCTCACAGATTCCTAAGTGTTAAAATGATTAGCTTTATGAAGTATGTGACAAAAGATTGGGTGTGTGTTGGGTAATCCCAATCAAATGGTGACAAGGCCAGGACTAAAGGGAGACAATGTCTTTACCACTGGAAATGACAATATTTTGAGCTTCCTAAAACCCTATAATTTTGATATTTCAACCATACCATTTAAAACTCTGATATTCGTTTTACTTGTTTTTTATCAAATAGCTTATGAATTGGTGGCTTTTGGAATAAAATTTATAATTTTATAAGCACAAGCATCTACAAGGTCTTATCATTTTGTTTATATTTTTTATTTTACTTGTTTCTCCTTTTCTCCTGCCTGTCATCACCACCTCTGTATTTGGGTACAGCCTCTCCCACGCAGCCTCCCAGCCCAGCTGTGAAATAGATCCCATTTCTCTTGGACCTTACTTCCCGAACCTGTTCTGGTTGTTTCACACTTATAATTGACTTAGGTGAACTTATAAATTAATAACATTGACTTTACCTTAATATAATGAAACATCTGAATTAAAAAGTCATTCCTGGAATCTTCAAGAATAAGTTTGCATCCCATGTTAGAACTTGTGTTGTGAAGTAAAAAATGATGTCATAGGAATCTTCACTACTTTTTAGACCAAATAAATTATTTATTTCTTTGTAAGGGTCCCGCAAAACGTCGGAGAAAGAGACCACCAAGTGACCACTCATGCAATTGGCAGAAGGGGGATTTATTGAACCAGCATGCTGGGGCTCCGTGCCCACTCAAGAAGGGAAAGCAGCCCAGAGCCCCGAGCAGGGGCTGAGCACTGCTTAAGTACACTTTTTGGGGAGGGCGGAGGGCTTTGTATACATCAGAACAAATCATCATGAGGCACGGGAAAATTGAACAACAACTCCTAAACATGATTAGTTCATTCATTGGCGGGAACAGGTCAGGCTGGAGTGATAGGTCATTCCTAAGGAGGGGGTTACATTTAAACTGATTGGTCCAGGCCCTGCAATGCCTATGTGCGACCACACAGAGCCCTAAACAACCAAATAGTCAGGGGAAATATTTACTGGGCGGTTCTAAGCATTGTCTTAACAGCTACAGAAATTTCGGGTTTTGCAGGTAGCATAGAAACCTAACAATACCTCCTTTACATTTTAACTCAGACCTTGCAGCTTAGAAACTTTTACAACACCCGGTCTTTTACCCTTTAACTTTTACGCTTTAACTTCAATTTCTTTTACCCTTACATCTTGAGCCCTTTTCACTTCATATGGCAAATCCTCTGATATCTCTTTGCTATTCTTAGCAGAAAGAAAAAGATTAATAACATTGTTATGCTGGAATTCGGGACCCCCAAAAGACCACCAGAGACCAAGATCGATGTAAGCAGCAAAGAGGTTTTTATTGCAAGATAGCTCGGTCCTCCGCGTGCATACACAGCAACCGTGACCCTGAGAGGCCCCGAGCCCAGGGTTTGCAGCAGTTTTATACATTCTTTGGGGAAGGCAGGGACTTCACATACATCATAGCATCTCTTAGCAAATCATCACACACTGAGAGAAAATCATAAAACAACTCTAAAACATGATTAGCACATTCATTGGTGGGAACAAGTTGGGTAGGGGTGATTGGTTAGTACCAGAGGGAGATTCCTTTGAACTGATTAGTTTAAGCCAAGAGGGGAGTACGTGCTGAACTACATGGTTTCCCAACATGTTATCAACGACCATACTACTACTGGGAGGGTCATCTGGCATCCCAGGTATTTCCCTGTCTCATGCTGATTGGTGGCTGCTAGGGGGTTGCTATGGTCCCTCACCTAGTCTGACTGAGTCAGGGACACCTGGTGCAGCAGATCTCTCCTGTTATTTGTAGATAAATAACTTAGCAGGGTGGGAATGTGCCTAGGAGTGCTTTGTGGGTCTTTCCAAGGACAAAGGTCATGTCCCTTCCTTGGACAGGCTTTGCTCTGAGGTAGAGGCTAGATTTTCAACATCTGTGGCTAAGATAACATAAATAGTCAATAAGAATACAGCATACAAAGAACCAGTTCCCAAAACTTTGATATGAAAAATCTGTAAGGGAAGTGAAAACATCTAAAACTTTTATAAATGAAAAATCTTTTTTCTCCATTTGATTCCACATAACTGATATTACATTGGTATTCTTGCAAAATAATGTGTTCATTTATGTGTCTAGTCACAGGTAGGACATTTCAAACAGAATTTGCCATTTCATTTCAACCTTTTACAAAACTTTTCCATTAATCTTTTTATAATTTCTTTGTAGTTATGGTGCACTTGTTATTTATTATGGGGATAAATCATTAAATGCTTCTCCCCTCCCCTCCCCATTCTTCACCCTGGCTAATTCAAGTTCTTAAAACATAGTCAAACATAGGTGCTCATTGCTGCCCCTGGCCCATGGGGGCAGCTAAATTTCCAGTCACTCATGTGAATTTCCAGGGACACCAAATAAAACACAGCCACACACTTTACCTTTAAACAAACTTCAGGACGGCTCTTCTGCTCTCAGCCTCAAGCTCCCCAAATGGGAGAGTGAGGGATAGTCTCCAGAGGCTGGTGGGAGAGAGAGCGAGCACATTTGGAAGTGGGCTTTTATTGGGAGGACCCTCATTCTTAGAAAGTTCCATCCAAAAAAGGTAAGAAAGGGCAGAGTTACAAGGGACATGTGGGTGTAATTCAACACAAGGTCTGTAGGGCAACACTTAAGGATGCAGACTCAAACTTCCAGGGACTCATGGGAAGTTAGCTGGTTCCCATGAGTTCCTCCAAAGATAGCAATCTTTTTTATAGGTTCTTCAGTAATGTAATGAGAGGTCATTTTACCAATAGTTTTATCTGAATTCTGCAATTCAGAAGAGAGGAGATCAAAGGAAGCTTAAAGTCCTAAGAAAAGTTTAGAAATTTAAATTTAAAAGAGAATTTAACCAAAGTGCAAAGTACAGAGTTCCCTTGAGTGGAGAACTTTAAACATTTTCTGTTACAAGTTCTAACCCCTTTATTATTATGTGGACACTCCCCTCTGTAGCCCTGTCCTTTACCATATTTGGATTAAAATATGCAAAGATCAACCAGAGATACAGTTGTTGACTTCTAACTCCCTCAGATGGTCAATAAATCTAAGTACAATAATAAATTGACATCTCCTACCAGTATAAAAAGTCAGTTTCCCCTTCAGCTAGAATGCCATCCAACAGGGCTTTCATGATCATTTGTAATAATAAAAATAGTTTGTAAAGTTCTAATCCTCCAAAATAAAAAAAAAAATAAGTGGCTCATTCGATATTTATTTCCACTGGCATTAATAAAAACATTTCTGAAGTGAATCCAGGCGCTTTTCATGATCTGAGGGCATTGAGTCTCATATTCAGAAACAGTTAAAGGCAGATACTCAAAACCTCTTCTTGAGCCAGCATCCTTTCTTTCGGATTGCTTTTACACAGTAAGAGACACAGGGACCCAATGGGGGTCTTGAAAAGCTACTTTGAAACATCCCTTAGTTTCTTTCTTATGATGTTATTGGTTATTCTCTGTCAATTTCCTTAGAAATCTTGCCGAAATACCAAAGGAAAAACAACTGTTAGTAATTTTTCAAGTTCTTTTAGTGCCCCAAAATGTCTTGAGACATACTATATATATGAATATATTAAGACATGGCCTCATTTACTGTCAGAAGTCCTCTCCACTGCAATGCATTGTGTAAAAAGGGGGTCTTATTAGAGGAAATTACCCAGAATACCAAGATGATTACATGTCTTTGGAGAAATGACTCTGAGCCAAATCTGATTTGATTTCATGCTTAATCACCCAGAGTATCAAATATGTTTAGTATGAAAATTCTATGTATTAGTAATACCAAGCTGTTTCATAGGAGTACAAGAATAATTCATTACAATTGCAGAGTACTTAAATTTATGATGTTCTTCCACATACATTAGTTCAATTTATTCATATATCCACTTTGTAAGATAGAATCGGGTAGGTATTGACATCCCCATTGCAGGGATACAACAAAGGTTAAACAACCTGAATAAGTTTCCACAGCTACATCAGAGAAAACTAGGCCTGGGGCCTATGTGTTTGACTTAAGTCCAGTGTTTTTTCACAGGGCAACAGGGTGTCTCTTTGTTATTTTTGGTTTCCTCTGAAGTTGTACTTTTGTTCTTTCAGAATTCAAATAAGCAACCACAACAGTGTGCTCAGGAAACAAACGAGGCTTACAAATAAAATATATGATAGAAATGTGAAAATGAATGCTTCATGATATTTAATAAACCAATTTCCATGTTTTTCCTTTAAGAAACCATAATGCAGATAAAGCAAAATAAGCTAAGACAAATCCCTGCAGCCTTTGATTTTCTGCACACATGAGTGTACACTAAACACCTCATTGTAGAGATGATGAAAACACAAGTAAATATAAAGAGATAATAACTGTAATCCTACTTTGGTTTCAAGAGCAGTAACTGGTAAATTATTAACACTGCTATGTTTTGTTTCTTTCCTTGCCGATTTATAGTTTGTTCTGTCCTTTGCCCTAGTCCCTCTGGAAATGCTACTTTAGTTATTTCCTTTAGCTGGCACAAATGACTTGCATTTTGAGGCTTGTTTTATGGAATTTTAACAGATCAGCATTTTGAAGCACACTTCACATTAATAAAGTTTCTGTTACATGTCCAAGTGAATAACTTATTTGAAAGTTAATGAACTGCTGTAATTCTTCCTTATACTTACCTTGTTTATTGTGTACAGTTTGTCTTCTGTGGAAAGCTTTATTAGAAAAAGGAGAGCATTTCCTTAGAACTAGAGCAACAGAGGCTTTTTAGACTCTTATACAAACTTAACCTCCAAAATATTTTTAACTCTCTGTGTCCCAAATCACACTTGAGTTTGGATCCTTGCAAAAACTATGCAGTTTCTTTAATTCTTTTTTGAGAGTTTAGAGAACTAAGGGTTTAAAGTGAAATCTTTTCTAGTTGTCAATATCTCCCTATTAAGTTGAATATTTAATGTCTTGAAGTAGGTGTATCATGACTTCCAGCACTACAAATGTTGTGTGCCAATGGAGGTGAAAAACCAGCCTCTACCTCAGAGCAAAGCCTATCCAAGGAAGGGACATCACCTTTGTCCTTGGAAAGACCCACAGAGCACTCCTAGGCACATTCCCATCCTGCTAAGTTGTTTATCTACAAATAACGGGACAGACCTGCTGCGCCAGGTGTCCCTGACTCAGTCAGGCTAGGTGGGGATCCATAGCAACCCCCTAGTAGCCACCAATCAGCATGAGACAAGGAAATACCTGGGATGCCAGATGACCCTCCCAGTAGTTTATGGTGGTTGATAACATGTTGGGAAACCATGTAGTTCAGCACGAACACCCCTCTTGGCTTAAACCAATCAGTTCAAATGAATCCCCCTCTTGTAGTAACCAATCACCCCTACCTAACTTGTTCCCACCAGTGAATGTGCTAATCATGTTTTAGAGTTGTTATTTGATTTTCCCACGGTGTGATGATTTGCTAAGAGATGCTATGATGTATGTGGGGGCCCCTGCCTTCTCTAAACAATGTATAAAACTGCTGCAAACCCTGGGCTCAGGGCCTCTCAGTGTCACCAGTTGCTGTGTGCACATGGAGGACCGAGCTAGCTCGCAATAAACACCTCTTTGCTGTTTACATCAATCTTGGTCTTTGGTGGTCTTTTGGGGGTCCTGAATTCGAGCATAACAGAGGTGACTGATTTGTTTACAAAATAATGTAGTTTAAAACAAAAGGACAGCAAATTTTTACTTCATGGATATGCCTATCTGACAGATCAATGTTAGAAATTTTGTAGGATACAAATTTAAGTGGGTTTGTTTCCTAATTGGTATAATTGGGAGATAAGGAGGATTTTCTGTTCAATACTATGAACTGTCTCATACATAATGTGGCTGTCCAAGAATCATGCCATCAAACTACTCTCACTACTTTAGTGTCTTCCTGTTGCTGTCACCCATTCTGATTAACTTTTCAAGTGGAAGTAAATAATGACTAGGAAGAGATAGATATAGAACAGATAAGTTTAGAAACTGCTAGAAAAAACTGTGCATGGTGGTGCACACCTATAATCCCAGCAGTTTTGGAGGCTGAGGCAGGAGAATCACCAGTTCAAAGCCTGCCTCAGAAATTTAGTGAGGCCCTCAGCTACTCAGTGAGACCCTGTTTCAAAATAAAATACAAGAGAGGGCTAAGGGTATGGTTCAGTGGTTAAGTGCCCCTGAGTTCAACTCCTGGTACCAAAACAAACAAACAAACAAAAAACCCCAAAATCCCAAATTGCTAGCAAAGATTCCATATTGCTCATGCCTCTAAATTCTTTAGAGATATAACACAGGATATCGTTCCTCCTGGGCTTAATGTTGTTGTTTTAATGAGAAATCTTTTTTTTTTGATGGAGTGGGTGTTATACATATGTGTATGTATGAATGTATATATCAGGTCAAAATCAGCTTCCTTAATGTTCATGTTTTGGGTAAGTCTCCTAACTGTAACTATTATGAATAACAAGTCTTTTCAGACATTTTGTTGTTTGAAATCTTCTTTCCAAGTTAAAAAAGATGAACCTCTTCCTTCAAAACTTATTCCTTACCCTGGCATACAAGGCCTATGTCAACATGTTACTTGGTGTCAATTTATCTCTAATCTTATCTCCAAACATTCTTATTTGACCTAATTTTCCAAGAAACTAGGAAAATGTTTTACTGTCCCATAGTCTTAGAGTTTCATTAACAACCCGTTATGAGCGCTCATTTTCATTCTGCCAATCTTAATATCATGTACATGACATATGGACACACACACATATGGACAGACAACACGACACACAGTGTGCACACATACAAGAGTAAAGGCCCTGTAGCATTTCATAGGTGAATCTCCATTGCAATGTTACAGATGTTTAAAAACTCCAAAGTTGAATAAAAAATTAAAAACATAGAACAGATCAGAAAAACATTAACCTAGGACCAAAATCATGAGCGCAAAAATATATATATATATGGAATTTAAGAAGAAAACAAGAGTCCTAGAAAAAAATGACCAACTGGTAATTAGTAAAATACCATACAATTTACTTTTGGGTTTAGTATAATATGAGGCTTCTTCCATTTACAGTTCAATTAAATCCTTACATAGGAAGGAGCTGGGGAAAACTGCTGTTCCCTAACCCTGCTCCCAAACTTCCCTGTGTTCCTCAGGTAGGAGAGTGTTGGATAGGATCATGGAAAGCTAAATCATATTATTGGGTTAGGTATTGGAATTCCTTAATGTACCCCAAAGGATTGGAGATGAAGAATTCTAGCCTCTTTTCGATTTGGAAGATGTCACTAAGGGAGAAAGGGACATGTATACTCAGACAACTCCCTCCGACCTTGCTACTTCACAAAAGGAAAGCAGAGGTGCGGTTGGGTAGAAGGGGCCATATGAGAGTGAAAGAGAGTCGCAGGTGGACTGAAAGTAGGTGAGGGAGGTCCCAGAAGAGTTGAAGCAGAAGGTGGAGAATGGTATAGAGGGGGTTCATCAGCGGGGTTGAAGTCTGGGGCTTCGGGTGGGTCCTGAGGTCAAGAAGAGAGGGTTTTAGAGCCAGCAGAACAAGGACCGGGCAACAGGAAGAACACAGGAACAATATGGAAGGAAGGACAGAGGGATAGAGGGATCAATTTCCCAAATACTCACAATAGTTGAAAAGATCCCCGATAATTTTGGGATCTGGAGTGCCATTAAGCAACCATTTAGAGTCATTATCCAAAGGATATTGAGGCCAGATCTGATTGCACAAGATGAAAAGCTTTTGGGCTTTAGGTCCAGGGTGGGAGAGAGAGAGACCTAAGGTCAGCCAGGAGGCAGCCTAAGGGGCTTTGGGAGGGAATGGACAAGGAGCCACCTATGATGAGATGTAGGAGATGAGTTTAGAGGTGGGGTGTTCCCCAGTCTCAAATATCACCTAGTTGAGAGGACAGTTATGCTCAGGGTGTTATCACCACCACTGGGGAAGCATCTGGGCAGGAACCCGTAGAGGCCCTTGGGTGCCAAGCCAGGACCACATAGTAGGACAGAAGCTCATAGAGATTAATCCAAGGCTGAGAGGTAGTCTCACCAGGAACAACTCCTAATCATCCTTGGTGTTTTTTTCTCAAAACCCAAGACCAAGATAAAAGATCTCCTATAGACCCAGTCGACTGTAGGGTGCCTCAACTACACAGTAACCCTGGGAGTCCTGGACAATCGACAGTCACTTCCCAGGACCAGTAGGTTTTTTAATTCAACAAGAGACAGGGGTCTTACCTGAAATGTCCAGTGGTAGGTGCAGAGAGGACGTTCAGCAGAATGCAGGGACGGGCCCACAATGGAATATGGATTGGGGCCTGGGGATGCTCAGTGACTCTCAAAGAGGGGAGTGGGCACACTAGGGAAACTGATCCTGGGTTTTGGCACCAAAAAGGAAGGAAAGTGAGAAAGCTAGAGGCGGATGAGTGAGAAATAAAGGACAGAGATCAGGCAGAGAGCCACACAAAGGTTTATTTGTCAAAGCTGACAAATAAAGGCCATCTTCCTATAGAATGGAGAGAGGGGCCACCTGAGATGTGTGGGTGTTCAGCTTTTGTGGGGTAGGGGTTTGGAATTGTAGCTGTGTCGCTATGGGATAGGCTCAGGGGTGCTTGCATCAGAGCTAGGTTGATAGGGAAGAGCATGGGATTGGCTTAGGCCATGGTACCATGCGGCTTTCCAGAGTCAAGTGGTCATGTCCTTCTGGGATTGGCTTAGGGTTATGGTACCATGGGGTAGATCACTAAAGGGGGTGGGGGGAGTTCAGGTAAGAGAAAATATAGGAAAGCAAAACTTATCTCATAAGATGGTGGTTAACATTTAAGATTACTGCTCAAGGTTAAATCAAGACCCTAGAGCTACTTTTCAAAATTTGCAGCTGTGTAAATCCAGATGCTTGGGTGAAGCTGCTGTGGTATGAGGAAAGCCTTTCCTGTTAGGCCAGGTGACAGTAAGGAACAATCAGCATATATGAAATCTGCTGTCCATTGGAAGCAACGGGAAAAAGCCCAGAAGCTGCAAGTGCATTTATGTCATTTGGAAGTTGAATTCTTATCATGTCTTTGCTTAAACTATCTTCTCCCCTTTAGTTCTTTCTTATGGTAATTTGAAGCTGATAAATTTACTGGTATTTTCAGGAGAGCATAAACAATTAAAAAATATTTAAATTCTGCATCAGTTCAAAGAACTTAGCATCATCTGCCTCTCGCCTTTGGTGGGAAGGTAATGAGCAGCTACATAGCTCTATGTGCACAAGGATGATGGTCCTGAGTCTCCTGGGACAGTTAGCTAAATCTTGAAGTTCCTTAGGAAATGGAAAGACATCAGCTCCTTGTGTTCCATTCAATAGTGAGCACAGAGTGCTCAGTGAACATGCATTAGGTTAGTGAGTGTCCCCTCCAGACCTCAAAGCTGAATTGTCTGTTCTTCTCTCTGCTCCAGTAGCCTCAGCTATTGAGTCCATATTGCCTCCTGAGATGCTTCTTTGTTCATACTACTGGGATCTTGTCTCCAAATTTTAATTGAAGAATAGGAGGAAACTTTTGCTTTAAACTACACATAAAACAAAAGAAAGTGACTTTGCCTTTCCCTAAAGACATGGAGAAAGAGAAGTTCATTCCTGTGGTTATGACCATGGCATTGAACAAATTCTTAGCCACTTCACACCATCCTTGCTTCTTATATATTTTGTGCATCAGTGAAGTTTTTAACCCAAGCATTTTTACTTATGGGAGGCACTTAGAAATGGAAACACAGAAATGCCAGCTCCTTGCCATTTCATGGGGTCCTCAGGTCTCTGCCTGTTGCCACACCAACTTTTCCTACAAACCTCTGGGATTTCAGCAGTGCCCTCTGCTGTGTGTCTATGGAGCCAGACTAAATTAGATTTCCCATGACTCAAACTTGGAATTGATACCCCATGACCCTTGTTGGATTTCTGTTTCTTAGAAACAAGATGCTGATGTGGATCCACTTAGAGAGGAGGGAGTTACAGGCTTTGGGTAAAATCCCCTAGAGTGTACCCCCATCATACAATCAGAAGAGATATTGAGACACTTCTAATTCTCACAGAAAGCCTTTGGCCATTCTATGGTAAAGGAGAGGCCATTGCTGAAAATAAGTGACTACAACTCTCCAGTGGTACAGAACCATGGCCAAGGGAGGAGCTGAATTTCCCTCTGTCATAGTGGGCATCAGGTCATGGTAAAGTTGCATGACCTTCCTATGTCATGTACTCTGTATGTTTGTGCATTACCGATGCATGACTCCAGCATTGGGGTTTCTCAGGGAGTCCATGTATGTATGGTCACATGTGCCTGATGACAAAATCTAAAGCTGATGCTAGAATGACCCCTGGGGAACTTGTTGAGAAGCTATGGAGGTCCTGCAAGGTACAATGACTTCCTCAGGGCCACACACATAACCACAAGAAGGGAATGGGACTGAACCAAGCTCTGTCTCCCCAAACCAAGGGAGCCCGGCCCTGTCTGAGGACACAATCCAGGGTGTGTTGGTGTAACTGGATGCACGTGTGCATATGTCATGGGAAGACTGCAGCCCAGTGGGCTGTTGGAACCATCTTGTATGAGAAAAGGACTCAGGAAAGGAGTTTTCGAAATAGTGACCTCACTTCCTTGACTTTAGAACACGCAGAACTTGGAACCCTGGTAGCTAGGCACCCACAGTCCACAAAGAGTCCCAGTGCGCTCATTGGTGTTGAGACAGTAAGCCCAGAGCCATGAGCTCTTGTTGTCTACAGATCTGTTGATGCTCAAGTCTCAGGGCTTTTCCTGAGTGTGGAGGTGCTGGATCAGCGCTGGGTCCCAACAACTCTGAAAAATTTTCCCAAGGAGATCAGAGGGGAGACAGGACAGGCCACTGCAGGTGACCATAGTCTAACCCACTCAGATTCCACTCTCAATAGTGCCAGGCCTCACCAGGTGTGTGTGTGTGTGTGTGTGTGTGTGTGTGTGTGTGTGTGAGAGAGAGAGAGAGAGAGAGAGAGAGAGAGAGAGAGAGAGAGAGAGATGTCTCCTGAGAATATGGAGGGGAAATCTTTTGTTTTATTTTCCCTTGACTGTATGGCAGTGATTCATTTTGCAAATCGCTACTGTTTCCCTGTTAAAATGTCCCTCTTTGATCCCCCATCCTAGGGAGAAGATGACCAAGGTTCATCAGTGGATGTGTCCTGTCTAGTGGAAACCCTCACAGCACTCATCCTGCAGGAGCTTGAGGACGGACTGGTGCCTGCCCCATAGAAGCCAAACACCTGCTATGTCCAGGCATTTTTGTGTTTATACCAGATTTGGCCAATACCCAGAAGGCTCTGGAGCTGCTGTGTAAAAGGTGTGTATCACCTCCAAGCCTGGCCCATGGCCAACTCCTGGCCTGGTGATGGGAATGCTGGGCATCACTCTGAACCTCAGTCAGCTCTGTGGAAAGTAGGGTTTTTCGGAGGAGAACCCTGCCTAGGTGTTTAGAAATCCAAGTAAGATGAGGCCTAGAAGTGTTTGCCTCAGGCCTGGTCTTGGAAAACAAGCTGGCAATGGCTCTGGCCTTCCCCTGGGGGTCTGTCCCCTCCCTGTGAGGAAGTTCTCTGCCTTAGACCTCACTACTCTGAGGCCTTAGGAAAAGCAGTTTCCACTCTTGGGAAAGAGTCTGTGGGTTGCATCTGGGAGGGTTCCAACCTGCATATAGACAGAACAGGGACCCCTGGGGTAAACTGAGAGGGCTCTGGCCCTGAGGTAGCCAGGCAGCAGGTGGTTGGGTTCATTCATGGCTCAAATGTATGTGAAGCACCTACCATTGGCAGGCACTTGGCCTATCATTTAGGAAGCAGTGCAGACAAACCTCCCAGCCCTCCTGAGCTCCCGTTATTATCAGGAAGTTAGTCAAGCCCACCAGGCATCTCGACAGATGAGGGACACAGGATGCTAGAGGTGACAGCCTCCTGGCTTTCTCTAGGTATGGACGCCTCCAGCCAGATGTTGAGGAGGAATACCTTCAAGGCAAGAAGTGAGTAGTCTTTGGGCCAAGAGGAAGGACTCCTGTCTCGAGAGTTGTCACTTGGGGGGCTGTTGAAGAGGATGGCTGGGTGCCACAGTCTGGCTGGGCACAATCAGGAGCCACTTGTCAAAAGAAACTAACTTTATTTTTAGAACCACACACGCCAAACAAAACAGCCTCTCAGGAAAAACCCTCAGAGCCTCAACTGCCACCACCGGCTTTCCCAAAGCCTCTCTCTCCCACACCAGCTTCTCTCCACCTCCCACAATCCTCCTGCTCTTGAGGCCGATTGGCTGGGTCATGTGGGCGGAGCCAAAAACGTCCCCCAATGAGCAGCTCCGTGGTCTGAAAGGGCAGGGAAACAGCCCAATGAGCATCACCGCAGAGGAGCCAATCAGCTAGATGTTGTTGGGGCCGCTGTGAGCCAATCATCAGCCGGCAGCTGGAAGTTTGCTGGCAGCTGGAAGTTTGCTGGGGCCCCTTCGGCTGTGGCTCTCAACATCTCCCCCTCTCTGTTTAAACAACAAGCATGTGGCTTAGGGACCGTGCCTGCCTTAGGTTGTCCAATAGTACATATGGTCCTTAGGTTGGTACCATTGCAATTGGATCTTACCCGTCACTGACTACCAGTCCAGTATACAGCCACACCTGTGGAGAGGTCTTTGTACCAGCGGGGGGGGGGGGGGGTGAGGTTCTTTGCCTCACCTCTGTTGGCCCCCAAATTTTAGCTGGACGATCATGACAAGCAGAAGGGAGGAAGATACACCAAGCCAATTGACGGTTCCTTTTGGAAAAATTGTACCACCAATGACATCATCAGCAAAAATACCCCAACACTACCACAAGTCGCTGCACCAACAGATAGTTCACAATGCATACAGGTGAGCTCACAATGTGTCCAGGCAAGTTCTGCAAGCAGTTCAGTGATGGCTATTGTAGAAGCTGTAGATTGGTTTTTATCTTTGACTTCACCAGCACTGGGATGAAGATAGGAATTCTGGCAATAATGGCTAAAGAAAAAATTATGTAACATTACAGAAGGCACTAAAAGAAAACAATTTTCTTAACAATTTACATTATCTTTAAGAGAATTATTAAATATAATGAAAAGGAAAGGTGTTAGTAGCAGTCTCCTGTAGAGGTGGTGCTGTTGGTTGGACACTTACACCCTCTGGTGATAGAAAGGTGTTAGTAGCAGTCTCCTGTTGTAACTTTCCCCCTGATGGCTTTTTCTGTTTTACACTTTCTTTCTCTGTCTGACTAGCTTGAGAGGCCTTCTCTTTTACTTGAATCTTTTCCTCTGTCTGACTAACTTGAGAGACCTTCTCTTTTACTTGAATCATTATGTCTTCTTCTTCCTCTACCATTGTCTGAACTGAAGGCTTTGGACTAAGCAAACAAGATATGAACATCCACAATGGCAATGTGCCAACTGGCAGAGTCCCTGGGCTTTTCTTTTCTATTCTTTTAAAATCTTCACCATGATGGTTCCATTGTGATATATTTAACAACTCCTCCTTAAAAAGCCATGGGCTACATTTTTGTATTGTATCAACGTATGCCCTGATTGTTCTTGAATTTACTGAGATGCCTCCTTCCTCTAACAATTTACTTAACACTCTTTCAGTTTGTTTTTACTAATTTCTGATCCCGTATTTCTACTATAATACAACCCAACAAGATGACGCCAAACAAAACCGAGACAGAATGAAATAAAAAGGGAACAACAAAAAGTCATTATAGCCTTTCTATCCTCCTGACATGTGCATCCGTCCTTTCTCCCTATCTGTTCCTCAGACGTAAATAGTTTTTCCTCAGATGTGAGCGGTTTTTCTTCCGTCTCACTCATCTCCAGGGACAGGCAACTTAAAACAAAAGTGAAGCAAAACAAAAGAGGAATCTTAAAATGGCTACCCATCCTCTCGCCCTGCCCTCAGGGGCGAGCAGTTTCACTTACCCTCAGTCGCTCCCCGTATGGGCCACCAAATGCCGCAGTCTGGCTGGGCACAATCAGGAGCCACTTGTCAAAAGAAACTAACTTTATTTTTAGAACCACACATGCCAAACAAAACAGCCTCTCAGGAAAAACCCTCAGAGCCTCAACTGCCACCACCGGCTTTCCCAAAGCCTCTCTCTCCCACACCAGCTTCTCTCCACCTCCCACAATCCTCCTGCTCTTGAGGCCGATTGGCTGGGTCACGTGGGTGGAGCCAAAAAAGTTCCCCAATGAGCAGCTCCGTGGTCTGAAAGGGCAGGGAAACAGCCCAATGAGCATCACCGCAGAGGAGCCAATCAGCTAGATGTTGCTGGGGCCGCTGTGAGCCAATCATCAGCCGGCAGCTGGAAGTTTGCTGGCAGCTGGAAGTTTGCTGGGGCCCCTTCGGCTGTGGCTCTCAACAGCCGGGGCAAACCCCAGGTTCTACCCTGTTGATTCTCAGCAGAGGACTGAGATCTGGGGTTTATTCTGTAGAAGAAACAAAGCAAGCTGTGGTGGGATTCTGGGTACCCAAGGAAGAGAGGCATAGCTGGAGCCTCAGAGGCAGGCCCTGTGAGGATCCCTCTCCAACACAGCCAATCTCAGCCTGGATTGCCCACACTTTTTTTATATAGAGACTGGACAGCAAGTGAGAGGAGACCCCTACCCACACATGTGCTTCACAGTTTTGCCCCCTTTGCTCTGCTACATGTGACCTGCTTGGACACTCTTTGGGAAGCCCACCATGCAGGAGGCCATGGGAGGTTCTAGCTAAAGGCGAGAGGCCCTTTACAACATTATCTTTCCATTCTTTCAAAGAGAGCCACCTTCCCTGGTAGCTGCATAAAATTCAGGCACCCAGATGCCATAGAAAGGGGGTCAAGAAACTATTAGACCAGAATCCCTCCACTTCTCCTAGAATGTTTTCCCACTGCCCTAGTTCCAAAGTCCTTGAGGGCACCTCCACATGTGAGTACCTGAGCATTGTGCCAAATCCCCCACCACAGTGATCCTCCTCCTCCCCCTGAAACTATTTTCTTTTTTGTGATGGTAGGTTTTTTTTTTTAATGTTTGGAATGGCATTGTAAGTATTTTAAGTAAAAAACATTTATATTGACTCAAAAGTGTTTGGCCCATTCACCAGGCTGTGCCACCCCCAGCACTGTGTAGCTGAAGATGGAGACCCCTTAGAGCACATGGGTCCTATGGGGGAGGACACACACAGGCCATCTTAGAGGAGGTGAGATAGAGTCTGCTGTGCATGGAGCAGAGATGACTGCCTAAAGGGTAGTGAGGATTTCAGGGTATTATATCTCTTACTGTGATCTGTGATGTTAACTATATTTAATGTCATGTGATACTACAAACCCTGTTCATATAAGACAGCAAATTTAATATGTGTGTTCTTATTGCTCCACAGATCATGTCTCGCCATCCTCTTATTCCCTAAGATACAATATTGAAGTCAGACCAGTTAATAACTCTGTAATGGGCTGGACTATCAAAATAAAAGGAAGAGTCCCATGTTTTGCAATCTAAATAGAAGGCTGTGCCTTAGGCTGGGGCTGTAGCTCAGTGGCAGAATGCTTGCCTAGCATGTGTGAGGCACTGAATTCAATCCTTAGCACTGAAAAAAAAAAAAAAAACTAAACAAATAAAGGCATGCTGTCCAACTACAACTATTAAAAAAAAAAAAAAGCTGTGCCTCTCTAGTCCCAATGAGAATGCAAAGGAAATGTTCTTGAATGAAATTAAAGTGCTGTTCCAGGGCATATGTGAATGATAAGAAAGCAAAATAGCTGATAAGTATAAAGTTTTTTCATAGTCTGGAGAACAGATGAAACCAGCCATGTTCCTTAAGCCAAAGCCAAATCCCAGATAAGGCCATAACATTAGATTGTTCTAATGCCAAGAGAAGTGAGAAAACTCCAGAAGAAGTTTGAAGGTGCAGGCTGGGGCTGTAGCTCATTGGTAGAGTGCTTGCCTCACACGTGTGAGGCACTGGGTTTGATCCTCAGCACCACATAAAAATAAAAATGATGTGTCCACCTAAAACTAAAAAATAAACTTAAAAAAAAAAGAAGAAGAAGAAGAAGTAGTTTGAAGGTTTAAGGCAAGAGGCCCATCTCCATATAAGACAAGTGCAAGGTGAAGCATCAAGTGCTGATGTAGAAGCTATAGCAAGTCATGAAGAAGATCTTGCTAAGCTATCTGATGAAGACGTGATACGGTTGAGTTTCTAGGTGTCCTCCAAAAGCTCATGGGCGAGACAATGCAAGAAGGTTTAGAGGGGAAATGGCCCTGTTAAGAGAGCCTTAACCCAATCAGTGAATTAATCCCCCCCAGCAGGATGAACAGGTGGCACACATAAAAGGGGATGCCCACACCCTCTCCAAGCCTGGAGGTGTAGGCCACACCTGTGGAGGAGTTCAGTGGCTGTGAAAGATGTCCAGTGGCAGGGTCAGAAGCGAACAGTAGCCATCCTCAACGTTCCACATTAGGGTTCCACATTGGAGGTTCCCAGCAAGCAGGGGCTATGTCAGGATCCGAGAGCAGGGACATCCATCTGCGGGCAGGGCATTCATCAGCCCTAAGGCAGTTTGGGGAGTCCAGTTGTACTGGTAGCTGCATGGAAATTGGCCTAAAAGGCTGGGAGGACAGCCACAGGCAGCAGCGATGGGCAGTCCAGCCTTGGCGTTGGGCACCTGTGGAGGCACCGGTGTCCGGAGTTCGGTTATGGCAGCGGTGGCAAAGGCAACTTAGGAGTCTGGAGGCCACAGCGGCAGGCAAGGCGTCCAGATAGGAGCATCCTCATCCATTGGCGGTGGCGGGAGTCTGGCTCCAGTGCAGCGGCGGTAGTGGTGACATTGCTGGTGGCCAGGTTGGGACTATAGTGGCCGCAGTGTGGAGCTCTGGCTGCAGCAACAGCGACAGCGTGGGGCAGCGAGCCTCAGAGTCAGAGGGCGACTGGAGGCTGAGGTGGCCTGTGCGATGGCTGCTCCAGGCCACTTGTCTTACTCCTGGCAGAGCCTGCCTGCTCAGGAAGCAGGACACAGCAGGTGGCGGTACCCAGACAACCTGTGAGGACCTTATGCTGCCCACACAGGTGGCACCTGGCACCGGCGTGAGCCCACCGGGTGGCTGCTCGCCCCACCCTGGGTTCGCCCTGCCCCTCCCTGGGTTGCGGCCTCTGTGGGGGGAGTAGGCCCAATGCCAGCCGGGGCAGCCTTTGGAGAGGTCACCCACCCTCCCAAGCAGCATCTCCCCTGGACTGTGGCCACAGAGAGCAGAGGCAGTGGGGGTGGGGCTACAAATCCTCACCCTCAAAGAGCATCCCTGGGGCAGGACAAGGGTGGGATCATAGGTGGCAGAGGAAACCCTAAGACGTGGCACCCTTGGTCTTCTGCCGCCCTCAGTCGCAGAAATGTGCTTTTTAAATTAGTTAATTAGTTCTAATTATCTATACATTACACTTTGCAGTTGGTTCATCATACACAAATGGAGCACAGCTTTTCATTCCTCTGGTAGTGTAAGATTCAGAGTTGCACCATATGTGCAGTCATACATGTACCTAGGGTAATGATATTGTCTCATTCCACCCTCTTTTCTATCCCATGTCCCCTCCCTCCCCTTCTTCCCCTTTGCCCAAAGTTCCTCCATTCTTCCCATGCCCCTCTCCATTATGGATCAGCATCCACTTATCAGGGAAAACAGCCTGTTGTTTTCTTTTTTTAATAGGCTGACTTTGCTTATCATAATATTCTCAGCTCCATATATTTACCTGAAAGTGCCATGATTTAATTCTCTTTTAAAGCTGAGTAATATTCCATTGTTTACATATACCACAGTTTCTTCATCCATTCATCTATTGAAAGGCATCTGGTTAGTTCCACAGTTTAGCTATTGTGCATTGAGCTGCTATAAACATTGATGTAGCTGCATCACTATAGTATGCTGATTTTAAGTACTTTGGGTATATACTGAGGAGTGGGATAGCTGGGTCAAATGGTGGTTCCATTCCAAGTTTTTAAAGGAAACCCCATACTGCTTTCCAGAGTGGTTGCACCAATTTGCAATGCCACCAGCAACGTATGAGAGTACCTATCCCCCCACATCCTCCTCAGCACTAATTGTTGCTTGTATTCTTGTTAATTGTCATTCTGACTGGAGTGAGATGGAATCTTAGAGTAGTTTTTTTTCTTACATGACAATAGTGGAATGCATTACATTTATAATTATCCATTCAGAGCACAATTTTTCATAACTGTATATAAAGTATGTTCACACCAAATTATGCCATTATACATGAACTCTCTTATTTTTTTGCATTACAATTCTTAACACACCTTTATACCACAATTTATCATATCTCTGTATGTAAAGTATGTTGACACCAAATTCACATCTTCATACATGTATTTTGTATAATGATGACCGTTTCCTTTCACCATCCTTGCTTTTCCCCTTCTCCCTCCCTTTCCCTCCCACCCCTATTCCTTATCTAGAGGTAATCTTCCTCCCATGCTCTCCCTCCCTACCCCACTTTGAGTCATCCCCCTTGTATCAGAAAAAAAAAAAAAAACATTCGGCATTTGTTTTTTGGGGATTGGCTAACTTCACTTAGCATAATCTTCTCTAATGCCATCCATTTCCCTGCAAATGCCATGATCTTATTCTTTTTAGTGGTGAGTTCCATTATGTATAAATGCCACATTTTTTATCCATTCATCCACTGAAGGACATCTAGGTTGGCTCCACAGTTAAGCTATTGTGAATTGTGCTGCTATAAACATTGATATGGCTGTGTCCCTGTAGTATGCTGTTTTTAGGTCCTTTGGGTATAGTCCAAGAAGAGGAATAGCTGGGTCAAATGGTGGTTCCATTCCCAGATTTCCAAGGAATCTTCATACTACTTTCCAAACTGGCTGCACTAATTTGCAGTCCCACCAGCAGTATATGAGTGTACCCTTTTCCCCCACATCCTCGCCAACACTTGTTATTGTTTGTCTTCATAATGGCTGTCATTCTTACTGGAGTGAGATGGTATCTTAGAGTAGTTTTGATTTGCATTTCTCTGGTTGCTAGAGATGATGAACATTTTTTCGTATATTTGTTGATTGATTGTATATCCTCTTCTGAGAAGTGTCTGTTCAGGTCCTTGGCCCATGTATTGATTGGATTATTTGGGTTTTTTTTTGGTGCTCATCTCATTGAGCTCTTTATATACCCTAGAGATTAGAGCTGTATCTGATATGTGAAGGGTAAAAATTTGTTCCCAGGACGTAGACGCTGTGTTCACCTCACAGATTATTTCTTTTGCTGAGGAAAAAACTTTTTAGTTTGAATCCATCCTATTTGTTGATACTTGGTTTTAATTCTTGTGCTATAAGTGTCTTAT
Source organism: Marmota flaviventris (assembly GCF_047511675.1). NCBI lineage: Eukaryota > Metazoa > Chordata > Mammalia > Rodentia > Sciuridae > Marmota > Marmota flaviventris. Next base: position 31,612,347 of record NC_092514.1, read on the forward strand.
TAAGAAAGTTGGGGCCTAGCCCCATGTGTTTCAGCAGGTGTCATAGCAGAATTTTTTTGTAATTGTCTCTTATCAATTTTTGGAGACCAGTCTAAAATATACCCACTATCTTTAGACACCTTATGTTGTACTGGAAAGGTATTTACACAATCTATCCATCTAGGAAAGGTGCCAATCTCAATTGTAGAACTATTTGGACAGTGGGGTGTTCATGGAGGTTTTGCAGAAATGACTGGTTTGTTATGGGAAAGTCCCATCTTAATCACTGGTCTAGTATAAGGTTTTAAGTCTCCATAAATAGTATGATTAGTCAGTCTAGGTCTCCCAACAGCTGTCTTTTCCTCAAATGATACTCTGAGACAGCCAGCATGTTTATCATGGGACCAACACAAAGGTAATTGGGCACTGTAGCCAGAATAATTAAATCTAGTCACATGATTGGGAGTAATATGAGTATCTATAAATCCTCCCATCATGAATGAGTCATTAGTAAACTCTGGACTGGATTCTCTAGTCCATACAGCTGGATGTACCAGGGGTGGATCTGGGAAATACGTCCAGTAAGTGTCTGCTCAACTCCCTTTTACCTGACAGCCCAGCAGGGCAATCACTGTAGCTACCATCATCAATGGAGTCTTGTTTCTTCCTAGGAGTCGAATTATTCGTGAAGCCTGTTTTGTCAGCTTCTTCACGTCTTCCCATGAGATCAGCTTTTCAGCTGGGTCATGTTGGTTCCTCTTCATCCTTCTTCAATATCTCTTCCTTTTGAATGGGGGCTTCTCTGGGTCAATCTTCAGTCACTTGAATCTCGGTTCTATGATTGTGCGTTCAGGCACCCAGATAGGACAGAAAGCACCTTCTGGAAAAATACAAGCATGACCTCTGCCCCACATAATCACTGGATCTGGGCCTTTCCATTGACCAGTCTGTAAGTCTTTCCACAAAACTCTGCCTAAAGGGCCTGTTGTTGTGGAAGACATATGTCTCTCAGCTGCAGTGTGACCTTCTGCGTCACAATTTTAAAAAAATTTAAAACAAACAAGGCATGGTTGAGGCTATTTTGGGGAGTCATAAACCTATTCCCCCCCTTTTAATTTTTGTAATTGCAGCTTAATAGATAAATGAGCTCGTTCCACATTGGCTTGACCATGGGGGTTATAAGGAATTCCTGTTTTATGATTAATTTGAAATTCTTGGCAAAATTGTTGAAAAGAAGAGCTTGCGTAAGCTGGTGCATTATCTGTTTTAATCTGTAAAGGGCATTCTAACACAGCAAAGGCTGCTAGGCAATGAGAAATTACCTGTTGAGTATTTTCTTTTGTACGTGGTGTGGCAAAAATAAATCTGGAATGTGTATCAACTATCACATGTACATAACATTGCTTACCGAATTGAGGAATATGAGTTACATCTATTTGCCATATTTGATTTGGTTTTAATCCTCAGGGATTTACCCCTGATGGCAGAGATGGAGAGTGAATAACACACTTAGGGCAGTGACTTACAATTTGACGAGCTTGTTCTCTGGTAATATTAAATTTTTTACATAAGCTAGAAGCATTCTGATGACGTAAGGAATGTGAGGCTTGTGCACTATCATATGGAGACATCTGTTGACACACAGCTACTAATTTATCAATCTTGTCATTATCTGAAGCTAAAGGTCCTGGAAGATTAGTGTGAGCCCGTATGTGTCCTATGAAACATGGGTATTTTTGCATTTGTACTGCCTTTTGTAGATTATGAAATAATTTAAATCACTCTTGTGATGAAGTATATGCAATAACTGAAGTTTCAATATTTTTGGTAACTCTGACTGCATATGAGCTGTCAGAATAAATATTAGTAGGCTCATTTGTAAAGTAATTTAAGGCACAGATGAGAGCTTGAAACTCTGCTCTTTGGGCAGAAGTATATGAAGTTTGTATTACCTCTATGTGAACATGACTATAAAAACCTGCTTTACCTGAGCTTGAACCATCAGTGAACACTGATAGGGCTCCATCTATGGGCTGGGCATGTACAATTTTTGGAAAAATAAGCGGTGTTAATGATGCAAATTTAATACTTTTATCACGAGGGTAATAACTATCTATCTGACCAGGAAAATCAGCAAAAGCTATCTGCCATAAGCTAGAAGTTTGAAAAAGCCAATTATTTTGTGCCGCAGTCTGGCTGGGCACAAAATCATGAGCCACTCAAGCAGGAACAAAGTTTATTTTTTGAAACTGCCGCCAATGTCTGGTACCGCCGGGATGATTTTTTCCACCCACGCGGCCTCCTCCCAGATGCGCAGAGAGCTCCTCCCCCGGAACTCCCTCCTACTGTACTTCCCCAACCAATGGGAACTCTCCAGGAGTCCCATAGCCGGCCTAGGTGAACAGCAGGAGTCCAATATCCATATGAATGCAAATCTTAACATAATCATATCATCTCAATGGCTAGCTGGCGTCACCTTTCAACCAAAAATGCCATGCATCATATACTTGGCTCTTAGCATCTCCCCCCTTCTGTTTAAGTAACAAGCAATCTGGCTAGGGACCGTGCCTGTTAGGTTTGTCCAATTCAACATATGGTTCTTACCCGTCATCGGAAAACTGACTTTTAGGAGTCAGCCTCCTGTCTTAGGTTGATACCACTGCAATTGGATCATACCCGTCACTGACTACCGGTCCAGCATATAGCCATACTTGTGGATAGGCCTAAGTACCAGTGGGGGGGTGAGGTTCTTTGCCTCACCTCTGTTGGCCCCCAAATTTGGCCTTGGTGCCGGTGGGGGGGTGAGGTTCTTTACCTCACCTCTGTTGGCCCCCAAAATTAGACCATCACTAGTAGAAGGGAGGAGGATACAGAAATGTCATGACACCAAGTCAATTAACGGCTCCTAGGAAAAATTGCATCACTGGTGACACATCAGCAAAGATACGCTAGCACTACCATAATTCGCTGCATCAACAAATAGATCACAAAGCATACAAGTGATACATAGTCCAGGCAAGTTCTGTAAGCAGTTCAAAGCAGAGGAATCTATCAATATGTCCATATCCTTCCAAAATAAATTGACTCATTGATTGAGCATTACTTGTTGAGTTATAAATCATTGATGTATCAGTTTACACAGTTTGTTGTGATAACTCTCGAAGAAGTTGTAGTTTGGTTTTATCTTTGTCTTCACTGGCACTGGGATGAAAATAGGAATTTTGACAATGATGCTAAAAAAAAATATGTAACATTTCAACAGGTACTAAGAAAACAATATTTAGAACAATTTACATTATCCTGAACAGAATTATTAAATATAATGAAAAGGAAAGGTGAAAGTAAACAAACAGATCTGTTAACCTTCTATTTGTTCATATATTAAAACAATCCTCAACAGCTGTTTACCCAAATTAAATTAAACTATTAAAATCACGTGAATAATAAAAAAAAATTTGGATCCATGTGCATGAGCGCTCCTCATATGTGATATATGGACATACGCACATACAGACATACAACACAAAACAGAAGTGTGCACATGTAACATATAACACATAAGACAATAGTAAAGGCCTTGTAGCTTTACCTAGGTGAAATCTCCATTGCAATGTTCAAAAACTCCACAGTCAAAAAATAAAACTGATCAGAAAAAACATTAACCTAGGTCTGTATGAGCTCAAAAATAAAATAGAACTTTATGATGTGGGAAAAAGCAATAATAAAATAGATATTGAAAAAAGCATCCTGGTTAATCACTGTCGCAGATGTAAGAATAGCCAAGCTGGAGATCTGGATATCAGCTGTTATGGATTTGAGTCGAATCATCTTCCTTTTGGTCTGTGGAAATTGTTTTAGTTAGTCTCTCTGGAATCCAAATCGGCTGCTGTTCTTCCTGTGGAAAAACACAAACAGAGCCCCAACTCCAGACTATCACTGGGTCAGGACCTTTCCATTGTCCTGTTAGAATATCTTTCCAAAGTACCTTAGGCTTATGTACATTTTTTGGATACAAATGTCTTTCCGCAGCACTAAGCCCTGATGAATCCAAATTTAAAAAGTTTAGAGTAAAAAGGGTTATTTTAAGTTTATCTTTGGGGGATATATACCCCTTTCCAATTCCCTCCTTTTGTTTTAATAAGTACATTTTAATAGTTTGATGAGCTCTTTCAACTATGCCTTGTCCTTGTGGATTGTATGGAATTCCTGTTATGTGAGTAATGCCAAATGATGAGCAAAATTGTTTAAAAGAGGTAGAAGTATAACCAGGACCATTATCGGTTTTTAACTGTTTTGGAACGCCCACAGTGGCAAAATTTTGTAAGCAATGAGCTATAACATCTTTAGTTTTTTCTCTGGCATGAAGGGAGCCCATCAGAAATCCAGAAGAAGTATCAACTGTAACATGTAAATATTTTAATTTTCCAAATTCTGGCAAGTGTGTGATGTCCATCTGCCAAATATGGTTAGGTATCAGTCCTCTAGGATTGACTCCAAGATTAACTTGTGGTAAAAATGTCACACAATTTTGACATTGTTTTATTATATGTCGGGCTTGTTCTTTAGTTATTTTAAAACGCTTTTGTAAAGTATTAGCATTGACATGGAACCTTTTATGAAAATTTATAGCTTCTTCTATTGTGGAGAAAATATGTATGTCATGTGTAGATTTATCTGCTAACTCATTGCCCAAACTAAGGGCTCCAGGCAATCCTGTATGTGCCCTGATATGTCCTATAAAGAATGGATCTTTTCTGTCCCAGATTAGACTTTGTATAGTGGAAAACAAAGAGAAAACAGTAGAAGAAGGGGAAATCCTACCAGCATCTTCAAGGGATACTATAGCATTAACTACATACTGACTATCAGAAAATAAATTAAATACAGAATCTTTAAACATCACAAAAGCTTGTAAAACTGCATTAAGCTCTACCTTTTGAGCTGATTGTTTGGGTACTAAAAATGTAAAAGTTTGATCAGGGGTAACTACTGCTGCTGTACCATTATTTGACCCATCAGTGAATATATTTGGAGCATTCATGATAGGGTTTTTTTTTTTTTGTCATCTTTGGAAAAACTACAGGATGTTTAGACCAAAAAGACAACAAAGGATTAGATGGTAAGTGATTATCAAATGAAACATTAGATTTACACATGATTATTGCCCAAGTATTTAACTCATTAGCTAACTCATCAATTTGATCTATAGTATATGGAGTAATAATTTTATTGGGAGAAATTCCAAACACTCCCTTTGCTGCTTTTATTCCTTTGAGTATTAATTGTCCTACAGCCTCAGGATACCTAGTAAGAATAGTGTTAGGAGAATAAGATAAATGTATCCACAATAATGGACCTTCTTGCCAGAATACTCCTGTAGGAATATTTTTTGTTGGCAGTACAATAAATAATAAAGGCAAACTTATATCAATTCTATCCAAATGCATATTTTCCATATATGTTTCAATGATTTTTAATGCCTTTCTTGCTTCAGGCGTCAACATGCGGGGTGAATTTGGATCTGATGGACCTTTCAGAATATCAAATAAAGGTCCCAACTCTCCTGTTGGTATGCCTAGATAAGGCCTTATCCAATTTATGTCTCCTAATAACTTTTGAAAGTCGTTAAGTGATTTGAGTTGATCTTCTCGTATTTGAATTTTGGGTGGACGGACCATGGTTGAGGATAATAAAACCCCTAAATAATTAATTGGAAGATTTAATTGTACTTTATCTATTGCTATCTCTAGATTATAATTTTTTAATAAATTTGTAAGTGTGGCATAACATTCTAGCAATGTGTTTTTATCTTTATGTGCCAATAACACATCATCCATATAGTGAAATATTTGTAGTTCAGGATTTTGATTTCTAAGTGGCTGGATTGCTTTGTTAACATAAATTTGACACATAGTTGGACTATTAGCCATCCCTTGAGGGAGTACTTTCCATTCATATCTCTGATCAGGACCTTCATGATTTAGTGCAGGGATAGTAAATGCAAAATGTGGACTATCCTCGGGATGAATTGGAATTGAAAAAAAACAATCTTTAATATCTATAGCTAAAACATACCAGGTTTTTGGTAAAGCAGACAATTGGGGAATCCCTGATTGAGCAGGTCCCATAATAACCATCTCATTATTAATGGCTCTTAAATCTTGCAATAATCTCCATTTACCAGATTTCTTTTTAATGACAAAAATGGGAGTATTATGGGGAGATATGGAAGGTTGTATATGTCCCTCCGCTAATTGTTGTTTGACCAGGTCATGGGCTATTTGTATCTTTTCTTTAGTCAGGGGCCACTGAGGAACCCACACTGGTCTTTCTGATTTCCAAGTAATTTTGACTGTCTCAGTGGCCCTTTCTGAAAACCCAATCCATGTCTATTTGTTTCTTGATCTATTTGAATTGGTGCTGTCATACCTTGTTCTTGTTCTCTTAATCTTTCTTCTTTCCTAAAGCCTTGTCTAGCCCTAGTAGTGGGCGCATTAGGATTGATGTTATTTGTTAATGTCAAACCTAATTGATCTAGGACATCTCGTCCCCATAAATTTATAGGAAGATGATCCAATACATAGGGCTGTATAGTTCCTTCACATCCTTCAGGATCCTTCCAATCTAATACCATTGCACTTCTATGGGGATTAGTTGCCACTCCTAGGCCTCGAAGCGTTTGAGTGGCTTGCTGTAATGGCCAGTGTTTTGGCCATTCTTGACGAGATATTATGCTAAGGTCAGCACCTGTGTCCAGTAGCCCAATAAAGTCATGTCCTTGAATATTTAGTTTTAGCATGGGGCGAGAATCTAGATTTAAAGACAGCATAGCCCAATCTACACCTGTGGAGCCTAATCCCTTGGAACCTCTTTCTACAGTACGACTGGAAAATTTATCATGTAGGCTGGGTATTATTAATAACTGTGCTATTCTATCTCCTGGTGAAATTACTGATATACCTCTTGGAGAACTAGCTATAATTTTTATTTCACCCTCATAATCGGGATCAATTACCCCAGGACTTATCATAAGTTCTTTTAGTGTTGAAGAACTGCGTCCCAATAATAAGCCTACTGTTCCTTGGGGAAGAGGTCCTTTTACTCCTGTGGGAATGATTTGAACTCCCATCTCTGGAGTTAGTACTGCTCTGGCGGAGGCGCAGATGTCCAACCCTGCGCTCCCTCTAGTTTGTCTGATGAGGGATTTAATGGATAATGCGTCCTGGGCACTACCTTGATGGTGCTGCTGTGTTCCTCCATTGCCCCGTATATTTGTGGTTTTGGGCCCCGGAGCATTGGGCCCTCCAGTCCGTTTTTTGGCAATGGAGCCTGATGTCTTTCTCCACGATATCATGGGTAAACACTTGGTCCTTGTCTGTTTTTTGATAACGGAATACCCTCTATGGTGGTTTGAGAACGGCATTCATTAGCCCAATGTTTCCCTCTACGGCCTCGTGGGCAAATACCCGGTATTCTATTCCTTTGATTCCTAGCCTTGTTAAACCCTCCTCCTATGGGGCAACTCCTTTTAAAATGTCCTGTTTGATCACAATTATAGCATGTTTTTGGCCTGGCATCTAAAGCCTGTTGTACTGCTGCTAAGACTTGCCCTTGTTCATTAATGTCTCTACATAATTTAATATATGTGTTTAAATCTTCATGTTTACATGGTCTGATGACCTCTCTGCAGCAACGATTTGCTTGGTCATAAGCCAGTTGTTTTATAAATGGCATTGCCTGTTCTGTATCTCCAAATACTCTAGATGCTGTCTGAATAAGCCTATCTACAAATTCAGTGTAAGGTTCATTAGCTCCTTGTATTACCTTAGATAATTGTCCTTGTAAATCTCCATGCCCCTGTAAAGTTTTCCATGCCCTAACTGCGTCTGCAGCAATTTGTGTGTATACGCCAGGATCATATTCAATTTGTTGCAATTGACCCTCATAAAGTCCTTTTCCTAATAACATATGTAGATTTCTTTGAGGGTAACCGGCTGCTGCATTTCGCCTAGCTGTCTCCATGCAAAATTCCTCATTGTCAACCTTCCATAACAAATATTGTCCTCCATTTAGCACAGATCGACACATGTTAGCCCAATCTGCTGGCGTCATGTCTAAGTTGGTAATGGATTCGACCATGCTCACAGTGAAGGGTGCTTGTGGCCCGTAGGTTGTTACAGCCTCCTTTAATTGCTTCACTGTTTTGAAATCTAAAGCACGGTGAATTCGTTGCCCTCCTGCCTGCTGAAGTACAGGGCATGCTAATCTTTGGGGTCCTACCTCAGGATTCCGTCCATCAACTACGGGAGTTGAGGGCCGCTCAGCTGTAGATGGAGCTGTTGGTTGAATTACGCCCTCTGGTGATAGAACGGGGTTAGTAGCAGCCTCCTGTTGTAATTCTCCGCCTGATGGTTGTTTTTCCTCTAAGCTTTCTTTCTTCAAATCTTCCTCTGTCTGACTAGCTTGAGAGACCTTCTCTTTCGCTTGACCTAACATGTTTTCTACCATAGTCTGGACCTCTAACAATTTACTTAACAGTCTTTTGGTTTGTTTTTTACTAGTTTCTAATCTACTATAAAGGTAACACAACCCAATAAGATAGCATAAAACAAAACCGAAACAGAATGAAACAAAAACCGAACAAAGAATAGTTGTATCAATTTTCTCTTTCTCAGGGCCGAACAACTTCAAACCTTGAGCCAACCATTTTTCCCAGTTTGCCTGAGAAAATTCTAGGGATAGGCAGCTTGAAACAAAAACAAGATAAATCAAAACGAGAACACATTGTTTTTTGAAATGGTCACCCATTTTGTTGCCTTCCCTCAGGGGCGAGCAATTTTACTCACCTCCAAGCTTCAGGCGTTCCCCGTGCGGGCCGCCAGTTGCCGCAGTCTGGCTGGGCACAAAATCACGAGCCACTCAAGCAGGAACAAAGTTTATTTTTTGAAACTTCCGCCAATGTCCGGTACCGCCCGGGATGATTTTTTCCACCCACGCGGCCTCCTCCCGGACCGCAGAGAGCTCCTCCCCCGGAACTCCCTCCTACTGTACTTCCCCAGCCAATGGGAACTCTCCAGGAGTCCCGTAGCCGGCCTAGGTGAACAGCAGGAGTCCAATATCCATATGAATGCAAATCTTAACATAATCATATAATCTCAATGGCTAGCTGGTGTCACCTTTCAACCAAAAATGCCATGCATCATATACTTGGCTCTTAGCAATTTTGTTGAACAGAAAATGGAATAATTATAATGTCAGGTTCAGATCCAATTAATTGTAAAACTCTCATTCTACCTTTAATTACTAATTGAGCAATAGAGTCATGAAAAGGAATTAATGTTTTTTGGGGGGAGTGGGCTAAATAAATCCACTCAATAACTCCCAAACTTTGCCATATGGCTCCCATTGGTGTATACACAGTTGGAAATATTAATAAATACACTATTTCATTAGGATTAACTCTAGTAAGTTGTGCATTTTTAATTGCACTTTCAACCTTTTTAAAAGCTGTTCTAGCCTCTATTGTCAGCTGAGGAGGAGAGGTTGGGGAAGGATTTCCTTGTAATATCTGACTTAAATCAGAAGTAGTTAGTTTTAAGGATGGCCTCAGCCAATTAATATCTCCTAATAATTTTTGAAAGTCATTAAGGATATGTAACTCCTTAACCTTTATCTGAAGATTTTGAGGATGGATTGTGCGTCCTTGAATTATCTGACCTAAATATTGAAAGGGAGGCATGTTTTGTATCTTTTGAGGAGCAATGCATAAGCCCATTGCTGTAAGTGAAGCCTCTAACTGAGTAAAAATTTCTGAAAGTACTTCTGGATTAGCATGAGCCAATAATATATCATCCATAAAATGAATAATATATACATCAGGAACGTTATTTCTTACAGGAACTATTGCCTGACCTACATATTTTTGGCATAAGGTAGAACTGTTACGCATTCCTTGGGGGAGGACCTTCCAGCAATATCTTTTAACAGGTTCTTTAAAATTAATTGCTGGGACAGTGAAGGCAAATTTTTCACAATCTTCAGGATGTAACCTTATTGAGATCTATTACCATCAAGCTATAGTTTAAAGGGATGGCTGTGGGGGAAGGAAGTCCTGGCTGTAATGATCCCATAGGCTGAATTGCATGATTTATCGCCCTTAAATCCTGTAGTAATCTCCAATTACCTGACTTTTTCTTAATAACAAAAATGGGGGTGTTCCAAGGACTAAGTGTTCGTTCCATATGACCAGCCTGAAGTTGTTCCTCAACTAACCTATAAATTATCTTAAGTTTTTCCCCTGAGATGGGCCACTGAGAAATCCATATAGGCTCCTCTGTAAGCCAGGTTATCTTTTCAGCTGTCTTTTGGATTGGGGAAACACTCAGGCCCCTAGTAAAAATTTTGGTTTGTAGTATTTACTAATCTCTGTCGAGGAGGCTGATTTGCAAGCAGATACTCTCTTTGAAAGATTCTCTTATTATCTCCAGGAAGAAACCCTTGATTAACTTCCTCAATTGATCTTGTTCGTTAATTTGCTCAAAAACTGGGAAAAGTTGGAATTCACTGATATCCTCCCCGGCTTCTTGTGCTTTTCTAATACCTCATTGGAACCGGGTAAGAAAAGTCATTGCTAACTCAGAGTACCTGTTAAATTTTGTCTTTTTAACAGACAATGGCTGAATTCTAATAGCCTGGGCAGGCAGTGTTAAACGCAGCCTGTTGAAATTTCCCTTCAAGTCCTGGATTTCATTGTCCAATTCCTCTCCCTCAGGTTACGACTCTTCGGTAGAATCTCCACTGTCGCCATCTTGAACCTGGGCTTGTAAGCCACGTGGGAGAGAAGGGCTTTCTATCTCTCTAGGAATCTCTTCCAGACTTTCCTCTCTGGGAGGAGAACCCTCTATCTCTCCGGAGGCCTCCTCTCTTTGACCTTCATCTCTATGATCTTCCTTCCTACTCTGGCTCTGTTCAGGCAAGCTTACATTTTTTACTTTCGGTTTCGCTTTTTATCTTTAACTGGCTTAAAGGAGAGGAGATTTCCTTAGCCTCAGGCAGTTTTTCCATTTGAATAGACTTAATGGCTCTCTGAATACCTTTCAATAGATCTTCAGGGGGTCATGGACTATGGCCCATGTAATCAAAGAGACAAATTTCTAAAGCAGTCCAAACCTTTTCTATATTTTCAAAATTTCCAGGTAATTCATTAGAAAGGCAGATTCTATGTAATTTCCTTCCTAATTTGTCCCAAGTATGTAAATTTGGTGAATCTTGGTCACAAAACCAAGGACAAAATTCACCTACAACCTTTAAGAATTGTAGCAACTGAATCTTTTTTATTTGCTTTCCCTTCTGATTAATTATTGTCTCTAAAATAGTCAAGTACATGTCCTTATCAGTAGAAGTCAAATTTCCTTTGCTTCAGTACCTGCCTGGTACTTCCGTGACCCCCCAAATGTCACCAATTCCTTATTTCTATAGCACGCTCCCTAACTCAACCTAGTCAATTTAATATGCCCCCTCCTAGGTGCCACTTCTGCCACGTGACCAGCATGCAAGCTTCATAAAAGAGGTTCGAAGCATAGAAATTAACTAGTGAGTTTTAAAATTAAAGAGACATATATATTCTCGTTACCTTTAATGCTCAGCTCTGGAGATGGCTTTTCTAGCTCCTGTCTCCAGCCACCTAATGCTGTGGCAAGGTTTACCCAAGAGGCTAGCGAGAGAGAGAGAGAGAGAGAGAGAGAGAGAGAGAGAGAGAGAGAGAGAGAGAGAGAGAGAGAGAGAGAGAGAGAGAGAGAGAGAGAGAGAGAGAGAAAGAGAGAGAGAGAGAGAGAGAGAGAGAGAGAGAGAGAGAGAGAGAGAGAGAACACTCCAGGAGTGAGCTTTATTGGGGAACAAAAAATTCAAGGGAAAATCCCATCCAATGAAGGTCAAGGGGGGCAGCATTCCAAGGTCAGGGTCAGTGATTGGTCTTTGGGTCAGTGGCCAGGCATACCTCCACACGGACAAACCCTCTCACCTGGGACAGGGTGAGGAAGGCTCTGACACAGTTGTCTAAGCGCCTCTCACCCAGCCAGGGAGGTAACTCAAATCACGTGCGAGAATGGCTTCCCACAACGCTTTATCTAATGTGCGTGTAGTAAAGATATTTTCCCACTCCGTGGGCTCTCTCTTCATATTATTGATTGTTTCCTTTGCTATGAAGAAGCTTTTAAGTTTGAATCCATCCCATTATTAATCCTTGATTTTATTTCTTGCTCTTTAGGAGTCTTGTTAAGGAAGGCAGGACCTAATCCAACATGATGAAGATTTGGACCTACTTTTTCTTCTATTAGGTACAGGGTCTCTGGTCTAATTCCTAGGTCCTTGATCCACTTTGATTGGAGTTTTGTGCAAGGTGAGATATAGTGGTTTAACTTCAATTTGCTGCATATGGATTTCCAGTTTTCCCAGCACCATTTGTTGAAGAGGCTATCTTTTTGCTAATGTATGCTTTTGGCACCTTAGTTAAGAATGAGATAACTGCATTTATGTGGGTTTTTCTCTGTGTCTTCTATTTTGCATCATTGGTCTACATGTCTATTTTGGTGCCAATAGCATGCCGTTTTTTGTTCCTATAGATCTGTAGTATAGTTTAAGGTCTGGTATTTTGATGCCTCCTACTCACTTTTCTTGCTAAGGATGCTTTGGATATTCTCTGGGTCTTATATTTCCAAACGAATTTCATGATTGCTTTTTCTATTTCTATGAAGAATGTTGTTGGGATTTTAATTGGAATCACATTAAATCTGTATAAGGCTTTTTGTAGTATGGCCATTTTGTCAATATTAATTCTCCCTATCCAAGAACATGGGAGATCTTTTCATCTTCTAAGATCTTCTTCAATTTCTTTCTTTAGTGTTCTGTAGTTTTCATTGCATAGGTCTTTCATCTCCTTTATTAAATTGATTACCAAATCTTTTTTTTGAGGCTATTGTGAAAGAGATAGTTTTCCAATTTCTCTTCAGAGGGTTCATCACTGATATATATAGAAATGCATTTGATTTATGGGTATTGATTTTTATATCCTGCTACATTGCTGAAATCATTTATCAATTCTAGATGTTTTCTGGTGGAGTTTTGGGATCCTCTATGTATAGAATCATGCCATCAGCAAATAGTGATAGTTTGACTTCCTCTTTTCCTATTCATATCCCTTTAATTTCTTTCATCTATAGCTCTGTAGATAGTTTAAACTGTACTACAGTTTAAAGAGACAGTTTAAACTACAGTACAGTTTAAACTCTGGCTAGAGTTTCAAGGACTACCTTGACTAGAAGTGGTGAGAGAGGGCATCCTTGTCCTGTTCCAGTTCTGAGAGGAAACACTTTCAATCAGAAATGCACTTTGATGTGGAAGATGTCCTAGGTCCTCCACTTTCTGCCCCCACAGCACATGTGGGATGTCTCTTGGGAAGGTGGGGGTCCTCTCCCAAGGCTGCCCCACCTGGCAGATGGCCTAGTTCCCCTGCAGAGGTTGTATCGGGGAATGGGATGAGCAGCCACCCAGCGGGCTCATAGCCAGTGCCAGGGGAGGCAGGTGTGGGCAGCCTAAGGTGCTCAGCAGCTGTCTGGGTATTGCCGCCTCCCACCTGCTGCTTCCTGAACAGGCTGCTCCACCAGGACCAAGACCAAGGGCCTGGAGCAGCCACCGCAGAGGCCATCCCAGCCTCTGATCACCCTCCTACTCTGGCGCTCACTGCCCTATGCCCTCGCTGCCACCACCGGCCTGGAGCTCTTCGCTGCAGCCACCAGACTCCCCACATGGTCGCCAGATGCCCCCTTCACCACCCTGTAGCGGGATTCCTGTTACTGCAGCAGGATGAAGATGCTCACCACTGGACGCCTCTGTGGCCTCCGCCCCACTTCCAGAGTCTTCTGGTGCCACCACCACCGCACAGCAACCAAACTCCCAAACCCCAGCTGGACTCCGATGCTGCCCACTGAGGCCCCAACGTCAATGCCCTTCACCCCACAATGGACGCCTGACCCCTATGCCCCACACTGGATCCCAATGAAGGTGCGTGTTGCTGCTGCCACCACCAACTCCAGAGATCCTACTGTCACCAGACTCCATCATAGATGCAAGACAGCGATACTCAGCACTGGATGCCAAATTCACCCTCTGCAGCCGGACTCCTGTCAGCAGTGCAGGATGAAACTGATCATGGCAACATCCCTCTGTTGTCACCACTGCTGCTTCTGGACTCTTCCACTGTGAGTATGCAGCAACGGATCTCCCAAACCACAGCTGGATGCCAATACCTCTGCAGACACCACCCCCCATGCCAATGCTCAAGTCCGGACCTCGGAGGCCCTTTGCCCTATGCCTGAAGCAGTTACATGTTGCTGCTGCTGCTGCCACCAGATACTGCCACTCCACAATGCCCCTTCAGCAACTCCACCCCACCACTGCTGCTGTGCTGCCCAAGACCACAGAATTTGGGAAGTTGGACATCCTCCATCACAGTCACCTCACCAGCGTCTACTGCTTGCTTGCCACCTGCCTTTCCTCTTCCAGGAACAGCCACCACTCCTTCTGGGTGCTTGAGTAGTTGTTATGCTAACTCAGGGAACTCATCCAAGGAAAACAAGTGAGTACTTTAAATAAAGGTTGCAGTCCTCACAGCAGGCAGTGGGTGGGGCTAGGTGGGTCCAGCCTGCTGGTTAGGGGGCTGGGTAGAACCTGGGGGGGGGGGGCTGCTAGCCTAGTCTGGATCTTGACCCTGTGGTGCAAGCTGGAGAGGGATCTCTGGCTGCTCTGGGAGCCCAGCCTGGAAGCAGCTTCCCACCCTCTCCCATTCTCCCACCCTCACACTCCTCTCTGAAGGGGACTCTGGATTCCAGAGACAGAGCCATCTGGGCTCTGGGCCTCTGGGTAGTGGTGTGAGGCCCTGGTACGTTGCAGCAGTCTGGTGACAGCCAGAATGGTCAGACTCCAGCCACCTGGATGTGGGGAAAAGCAGCCTCTTGGGAAAATACCCTCTTAGATCTGCCAAACTTAGCCTGACATTGGCTTCTTCTAAGAGATTATCAAGAAAGGAAAAATATGTTACCAAGTTTTGTCTTGTGCAAAGGGTACTGTGGGGAGAGGTAAAGACATCAGAGTTGGTACAGCTGGATTCAAATCGCTCTTAACTGTGTGACCTTGACCAGGGAACAGAACTAGTTACAACCTTGGTTTTGCATCTGGTAAAAGAAAACAGGGAGGATGATAAGCCATGAGTTAAATTAAGTTGTTCTGCAATACCTCAACTTGGGAGCTAGGTAGGCATTCAGCATTATTTCCATGCAGAAATATATTCTCAGACTAAAGGTGACACACTTAGAAAGGCACCTTTGGAAGACTACTGACCTCTGAGGTAGGGAGTTGAAATTTACTTCATGTTTTTAGATGAAATAATAATATATGGAAGATCATAAGCCAAAGCATGAAATGTTGGGTCAGGCTCTTGAAATTATAAGCTGTTTTCAAATTTGTTTAAAGTTACATTGAGATAAATCTATGTAGTTCAAGCCTCCTGGGATATCCCCCTCCTCTGCCACACACACAAGGAGCACTGTCCACAGTTTTGTACTCCTCTGTACAGTGTCACCAATTATATCATTATATGTATATACAAATACATATTGTGTAATATTTTGTTCCTTTTGGTTTGTTTTGGGACCTTCTGAAAATAGAATCTCATATACATTCTTTTGCACCCCTTCAGCTGACCATCAGGAAGAAGGTAACACCAGAGAATCTTGAGGATCAGAAGGACACCAGCCCTGCTCTGGTCACCCTGGAAGCTGACTGGCCTGCACACACTGAAGCTTGAGGAAACAGCAGCCTGCTTCAGCCACTTGGGGGCTGGCTGATCAACACAAGGTGGAAGATTAACTAACCAACAGACAAATGGACTGTTTCATCCTCTAAGAGGACTCTCATACTGTGACAAATTGCCACCCCTTACTTCCATCACATACATAGTCCTTTCCTTGGTCTTTACTACAGGACTGATAACAATCAATCAATCATATAGATAACCCATAATGGGGGGGGGGCAAGGGAAGATTGGAGGGACTTTGGATTGAGCAGAGAGGTGTGAGGGAGGGAAGATAATGGAATGAGATGAATTTTTTTTACCCTGTGTACATTTATGATTGCAGGAATAGTGTGACTCTGTGTTTAATAGTCAAAATGCATTCTGCTGTCATATATAACAAATTGAAGAAAAGAAAAATTCATAAAGGACTAAGGCTTAAAAGGAAGTCTGGGCACTTTTCTGGCCATGAAAATATGTACACTTTTCTTGTATAAAATTAAAGCTTATTAATTAAATTGCTTTTTTAAAAAACTAGACCATGTACTAGTTTAAACCTGAAAGAGCATTAAGTCTTAGGAACTAAGCTCACTATTTGGAGGATGGTTTTCTATTCTGTTTCTTTTCTATTTCTATTTGGTGTTTTCAAAAGTTTAATTGATATAGTATGGATTATGGTATTAACTTGTTTATTGGTTCCATGTTTGTGTCCCCTTTACATTGAAACTCTTGGGTCAACTATAGAAGCAGCTATTAAAATGGGGGAGAGGGAGGGAGGGAGAAGGAGGGAGGGAGAAGGAGAGACACAGAGAGAGAAATTAAGATTATGACATTATATAAAACTTTAAGCCAAGAAGCTAATGACATTTTTTGATTTAAAGGATTAAATAATGAGCATCAAAGAGGTAATGATGTAATCCCAAAGATTCCAAATGATGTAGTTCCCCAAAGACCCCACACCTTCACTGTAATATGTAAGCCCAGAGAGCTCATTGTGGTTTGAGCTCCTCTTTTTTGTTGTAAAGGTCAGGTTTCTCTTTCTTGTAGAAATTAGGTCTGCAGGGCTGGGGTTGTGGCTCTGCATTAGAACACTTGCCTAGCAGGTGTGAGGCACTGAGTTTGATTCTCTGCACCATATAAAAATAATATAAAATAAAATAAAGTAAAATAAAGATATTGTGCCCATCTATAACTTAAAAAAAAGTTATGTCTGCAATCAAGCTTATTGATGTGTAAAAGTTATTGTTTCTCTTTTCTTAGTAAATTTAACTTGTGAAAACTCTGTCCATTCTAAGAGCATGGAAGAAAAAGTAACTGTTTTGTTAGCCATTGTGTTGTGTAACCACCCACTGAGTAGAAATCTCAGAGAATTTCCATACCTGGGGCCCAGAGATTTTTTGGCATTAGCCCCTCTGGATTGCACCAGTTTAAATAAATCTTCCTGCAAATTCCTCAGGTGCTCATCCTCATCTCTCCTACATTAATACCTGCTTGAAATGCTAGAATGTCCCAATTCTTCAAGGGCACACAGAGACAGTCTCTCTGACTCTGCCACAGTATGAATTCTATGCAAAGTCATTAATCACAAAAAACTAAGGGAAGATTACACTATAGTGACCTCCTGGAAGTAAATTCAGTGTTTCATAATTAAACTTGTATACATATATAGAATTGCTATGATATAACCCACAAATATATAGAAATAATATATCTAAATAAGCATGTTTTATGAGAAATCTGAATGCCATGTTTGTATTTTGTGTTGTTTCTAATATTATACTGTAACAATATTTAATGATGTCATTACATTTTTTAAATCTGAAAAAGACATCAGAATTTTGTACTGTAATATTGTTAGTAAAGGGGATATTTCAGCGATTAGAATTTGTGCTTTCCTGTTTTCAAAGCTAACATGTTGAATTAAAGGTTGGCAGCAGACATCAACTCCATCAGAACCTCAGTCTGGTGAAGACACAGTGTGGTGCCTGACCAGGGAAGTCCCCGTTTGTGCCTGGCACTTTGCCACCCAGTAAATAGGAGCCATGACCCAGGGGGGTGGGACCTGTATTGCAACCCCCTTACTTGTTCATGCTGGGGCACCGTGACTGCTGTGCTCTGCTTTAATTTCTCATCTGTGGGGACAACATTTGTGCAATCTTTCCATGGGGCTGTTGAAGATCAGTGATGAAACTTATCAAGTTTAATGAAGTCTGGCTGGTCTACAATTTGAGGAGGGACCCCCTGCCAAAGCTGCCTCTGTGACTGCCCCCACCCCCTATTTGCTTTCTGTGTGGTCCTTGTGGAAGGTAGGGGGACTCCTGTTCATCGGCCATGCAGCCTGCCAGTTTCAAGGAAAAGGTATCCTCCTCTGACCTGTACCTGCCAAACCAAAGAAGGTCATTGTCAGTTCTCTCAGGGGGTGGGAGATGTTAGGTAGCAGTGAGTAGTGAGACGTGAAATGCAAACCAGTAACAGGGCAAGGTCACGGGTTTTCTTTAAGTTACTTTTAAGGGTTTCTTTAAATTAATTTTAAGGCAAGTGGGTAATCAGATAATGCATAAAACAACAAGTATACAAATAAAGAGAACAAAGGAGCCAATTAAGAAATACATAGAGAAGGTCTAATGAGGCTATTCCTAACTCTTTACAGGGTCAGTTGGGGTCATTTATGGACATAGGTGTCTCAATATATTTTAGAAGAGAAATTTTCTTAGTAGTACCAGAGTTCTGGAAAGGACCAACCAGGGCCCAAAACTCTACCACCTGACATGAAAGAGTCGAACACCTGATTGGCAAAGAGTGCTGAAGGTGGACCCCAGTTCCCAAGGCAGCCCTAAAACACCAATCCATTTGGAGACAGCACTATTCCATTTGTCGTTCTCGGCTGGGAGATGGCCCACTCTCTTGGGAGTGCTCTTTGTTTGAGCCTCATTTTACTTTTACTTATAATGAAGTTCTCTCAGATGGCTTTCAGTGTCTGCCTTTAATTTTTCTTTCTTTGGAACACAAGCACTGAGATTTAGAGCTTCAACTTCCCACTCTCCTGGAGTCCCTTGTCAACCCTAATGACCTGCATCTTGATGTACTATTTTAGTAAGATGAGTTCCTTATTTGAAGATAAAGTTTTATGGCAATAAACAAGGCATCGTATAAATCCATGAATAGTGATATAGCAGAAGCTTTATGAATAGGGAAAAACATTTATATTTGGAATGTGTATTTACTCCTGTGAACCACCATGTTTCTACTGGTGTCTATGAGCAACACTGCCATCTCTAGGACTCTGTATCAGCCTATTATGAGCAAGAGGAATGCACATAAGTGGTGTAGCTAGGTCAATCCAGGTAGGAAGCAGCCCATGTTCCATAGCTCAGGCATACACTCCCTTTAAGAAATGTGGGGTGATTACAAGATTCCAGAATGTGGATCTCCAGCTACAGACCATAAGTTACCAATGGTAACTTAAAATCTCCCCACACAGAAAACATTACGCTTAAGTGGTTTTGCCAGCAAGTTTTATCAAATGTCAAAGGAGCAAATAATTTCATTCTTACACAAAATACTCCAGGGTACTGAAAAATGACATCCCTCATTTACATAATTCTCCCAAGGGGAAAATACATACATACATACATTAATCCTAGAATGCAAGAAAATCAATGTGCTCCTCCACCTCAATAGATTAAAGGAAGAACATGATACGTTTTTCTCAATAGAGGGAGAAAAGCACTTTATGCTAAGTGACATGAAGGGCATTAGGACTAAAGAGCAACTTCCTTTTTCAGTTCAAGAGCAGTTTCCAAAACTCCAACCACTCTTATGTAAGGCTGGGGATATTTTATGGGAGGCAGGTTGGGCAGGTCAAAGAGTTCATTCTTGCAAATCCACACTTAATGGATATCGCTTTGACCTCTCTGTTTAACATCTGTTCATATAACTTGGAGGGAATCTGGAAACTTAATAAAATGTAGAGAAAAAGAAATGCTCCTGAAGGCTCAGGTGGGCCTCAGAGGAGAGTGAAAAGGAGAATTGGATCTGGTCCTGGGAAGGCATCAGCATCCACGATATGAGCTGCTACAGCCCACTGGTCCCCCTGACGACCTGCAGCCTGGCCTTTGGACAGGGCCAGCTCAGCAGCATGGGCAGATCAGGAGGGCAGTGAGGCCAGGAGAGTCTTCTCAAAGAACATGAACTTAGTCAAAGGTCTCCATGGACAGGAGTGAGGTGGAGCAGAGAAGAACCAAGGCAGTTTCTTCTTCCCCAAACCAAAATCCCAGCCCCCTTCCCTTCTGCCTTTTCAGGCTTCTCCTGACCAGATCTTAATTGAATCCTGTCTCCTCCAGCGAAGCCACTGGAATCAACTCTCTTCATTGGTGGGGGTGGGAGGGTTGCTGCAAGCTGGGCGGCAGCACGAATCCTGCGCTCCTGTAACCCCATCAACACCACTTCCTGCCAGGGGCAGCAGTGTCCACATTGTCACCCAAGGAAAGACTGGTGTCCCTGCAGGGTCGTGAGTCCCAGGGAGGAGCCAGGGCTCCTGTGAAGCTCTTTACACATAATCCTTGCTAAATTTATCTTAACCCTATATTAATGAATTGATTTATTTCCTGAAAAAAGAGAAAAATCTCTCACTGTCATATTGGGTCCAATGAGACTGTTGGCTCAGTGTGGCCTGCACTGCATAGAATCCTGCCCAGGATATCACTAGAGGCATAGGATGGAAGTAAAGTTTTCTAAGGCCAGAACAAACTCTAACATATATTTCTTAAGTAACAAAGTGCTTAAGTTGCTTTTCCAGAATCCACTGAAAGATGATTTAAAACCAGCTTTTCAAAAATGGACATATGCAGAAAAGCCAGCCGAATTGGTTAATGACATTTTTTAAAAAAAATATTTTTTAATTGTCAATGGATTATTTTTCACTTTATTTATTTATTTATTTATGGTGCTGAGGATAGAACCCAGAGTCTCACAGATGCCAGGCAAGTGCTGTACTACTGAGCCACAACCCCAGCCCCTCAATAACTTTTTTGACATTTAAAGTTTAACCTTTCTGCCACCCCACGGAACTTGATAACTACCTGGAAAAAAAAATGCATGACCCAGAGGCAGATCTGAGCTTAGTTCTCTGAATTCTTGCTGGCTGGCCTCATAATAAACCTCACTCATTTTGCAAAAACCGATGCCATAGTATTGACTTCTATGTGCTTAGGTAGTTAGCCTTTACCAGTATCATTAGAAGCACCCTCCAATGCCCCAGGGATAATATTACCTCTTTGCTCCCAAGATTTCAATGGTTGGGTGTGTTGGATTCAGGACAAAGAAGATTAAGTGCTCAGGAGATTGTCCCAGATCTTTGGTCCTCCTCAGAACCCCAGTTTCTCCCCATCCACCAGGGTCTAGTCTGGTTCTGAATTTTCCAGGCAGTGGGAAAATGGGAGAAGAGGAAAATGTCTTCCATCATGTCTGTAGCTTCCAGAG
The DNA here is from genome assembly GCF_047511675.1 of Marmota flaviventris. Taxonomy (NCBI): domain Eukaryota; kingdom Metazoa; phylum Chordata; class Mammalia; order Rodentia; family Sciuridae; genus Marmota; species Marmota flaviventris. The sequence continues at coordinate 31,633,651 of NC_092514.1, forward strand.
CTTTTCTCTCCAGCCCGGGAATCTGGATGTATTAGCTGTGTGTACAACAATAGCTTCCACTGAAACTCCTGGCTGTGAGGGCCTGAGGAACAACTGGGGCAGAGTGGATTAGGAAGCATGGCAAGGGATTGGGGGCATATATTCTACCTGCATGGACCAGAACTGGCCAAAAAGAATCAGGATCCAGAGGTGGGCATTTTCAGGGGAGTCCAAGACAGGAGATGTCCAAAATTCTGCTTAGGGAAGTCCTGAGGCCAGGGGTTCTTCTGCCAGGACTGTGGCCTAAGTCCTCACAGGTTCCTTATAGCTGTGGGCTCTTGAATTCCTACAGGAGCACTAGACACTGTGATGTGTACTTTAATTGTAGGAGTCAGAGAAGACATCTGAACTCAATTTCTGAGAAAAGGAAATGGAGGAGTCCCCAGATATAGCCATATTCAAAGATACTCTGGAGTGGCAGGACAAGCAGGCCTCTTTGACCAGTCTCCTCCTGGGGAATTCCCACCCAAATGCCAGTACTGTGCTGAGTTCTGAGGACCTTAAAAATATTCATCCTTTCTCCTAAGATCACCCACAGGCACAGCCTAATTTTTTCCCCAAACCTAATAGTACTCCCTCTAATTCAGAGACAAGAAGGCTTTCAGTACATAGGACTGGCTGTGGACACGGCTGCAAGGTCAGTGTGAGGACACGGAGTTGTCACTCCAAGTACAAGCAGAGCTGTGCTCCAGGTGATGATGCATACTCCCTTGGCTTGGAACTTTAGACTCCCCTCAGTGACAGCTTGGAACACACAGAAAGCACCCATGGCTAACCCCCTCAGCCCTGTGTGCTCCAACATATCTGAACTAGACCTCCTGCAGTTTGGTCCCTCATTGGTTGACTGTTTGAAAAGCAGTTCTTCTCTCTATGGGAAGGCGTGGGAAATTATTTCAGCTAATGCAGCAACTAATGGTCTGCAGACCTCACTGTGAGGAAAAAGGGTCTAGAGCAGCTCCTTTCCGCTAAAAATGGTTGGATCCCAAATCTACAGACTCAGAATCTGCATCGCAACAAGATCTCTCAGGTGACTGATATGCACTCTTGAGAAGGGCTGGCTAGGTCAAAATGGTGTCACTTGTGTCAACTCTTACAACAAAACCAAAAAGTAAATGCAGCTGGGAGATTTCAAAGGAAGCGTTCTTATGCAGGTTTGCCTGTTAGTAACCATCACGAAAGACTCTGCCAGCACCTGAGACCTGCAAGAGGCCACCACAACCTCATACAAAAAGTACTCCTGCCAGGACATCTTCTCAGCAATCATGTGTTCATCTTCAGACTGGAGCTGTTCTTCTTATTAATCATTTGTAATCAAGAATTATTATTTTTAAATACTTGATGTAATCCTCGTTTTGTATTTAAAAACTTCCCCTTCCTTCAACCTCTTTGAATATGCTTATAGTTTTCCATGGCACACATATCCCCATTACTATGCTTTTCTATTCCCAAATAAATATCATTATTCTTTAATGGGTGGGTACCAGGGATTGAACTCAGGGATATTGACCACTGAGCCACATCCCCAGCCCTATTCTGTATTTTCCTTAGACAAGGTTTCACTGAGTTTCTTAGTGCCTTGCTTTTGCTGAGGCTGGCATTGAACTTGTGATCCACTTGCCTCAGCCTCCCGAGCTGCTGGGATTACAGGTGTACACCACTGTGCCGGGACTTTCCCCCCAAAATCATTATTCTTTGGAGAATCTTTCTGCCTCTAATTTTTAAAAGATTGATACCTGTTTTGAATGAAACTCTTCAATGTTCTCCATTAATTTAGATAGTAGCTCCCTCCCAGCAACCATCAGAGGCCCAGACAGAAGGGCATCATCTGGGGACCAACTGCAGGGGTCATTTTAGGGCAGCCTCACCATCAGGGGTTGGCTTGCAGGCACAGTTTCAATGACAAAATCACAATGTGAAATATCAAAAGAGTTTTTTTGTTTGTTTGTTTTCTTTTTCTTTTCTTTCTTTTTTTACTTCCAGATCCTCAAGGTAGGTAGGGTGACCAGAGAGAGGTAAAGAGTAGTCTTCCCTCCAGGTCTCATGTAGCAACAGTGAGGATGCACACAGGAAAGGATTTCCCCTATTTTAGGGTCTTTCAGGTGGGATTACTTTCTTTTGGGTACTCCAATCAACTCTGGTGGCAAAGAAAGCTGAGCAGTGTAGCATGAAGCTGGGATTAAAACAGGGCTCTGCAGAGGCACTTCTTATGGATCTTCGTCACCCTAGGCAGCAGTCAATTATGAATTTTCCATTACTCCTAAGACAATTGCCCCTTAGAAACCTAGGCCTAATCACTTGGATCAAGGAGGTAACAGAACCCACCAGGAAAGCCTAATCTACATGTGGTAGTATACATTTAAAGTAACTAGGATAAAAATGCCAATGAGCATGCAGAGGAAATTTAGAATCTGGCTCTCACTAGCCTCCCCAGCCCAGCTAGTGCCCTCCTCACCAATACATGCCTTAATTCTTCAGGAGTAGGTGCATTCTCTGGGATAGCTCAGGGATCGTGGTTAGTGGGTACTCTCAAAGCAAGTAGCACAAAGTAGCCCCATTTCATCATTCTCACTGAGTTTTTGGGTTCCTTCTTCTGAAATAATGCTTTTCAAATTCTAATGTGTAATGTGCACATGAATTGTGTTGCAATCTTGCTAAAATTCTGATCCAGAAGGTCTGGGTTGTTGGGCTGGAGTTGTGGCTTAGTGGAAGAGAGCTTGCCTGGCATGTGTGAAGCCCTGGGTTTTATCCTTAGCACTTCATATAAATAAATAAGTATTTAAACAAACAAACAAACAAATAAATAAAAGATCCATTGAGAACTAAAAAAATAAAATAGAAGATCTGTGTTTGGCCTTGAAATTCTGCAATTTAATCTATCTCCCAGTGATGAAGATGCTTCTGGTCCACAGGCCACATTTTGAGTAGTGAGACTCTACCAAGTGCCAAGGAAGTTAGGGCTTTCAAATATATTAACTATGCAGTCCAAGCCTGAGTCCAGGCCTCAGTTAGCCAAGACAACACACTGAATCCCAGCTGAGTGTCAGTGATTCAGGCCAGATCAAGCCATGGTTTAATCCTCCTTCATTTAAGGTATTGTGTACACATTGCCATGCTTGTTCCCGAGGGTCTGTCAATGCACACTGATGATGTGTGCGACTTTTTAATGTATAGACTACCTCCTTGCAGAATGGCTTTTGCTTCTGCATCTGGGCTATGTTTTGGTCTGGTGGAGCTGCTGGTGGCCTGTCCTGGTCATGGTGGTGGTTCACAACTCTAAGCATGTGTGGAAATAACACAACTGTGCACCTAAGTGGGTGAGGTCACCAGATCTAAATTACACATTTCAACTGTTTTCTTTTCTTTTTTTCCCCAAAGCGTCTGTGAAAGAAATGTTGAATGTTGTCAGAATCAAAATAGAATCACTTATGTCAAATCTAACCAAAAATAAATAAATAAATAAAAAGTAAACAAAGCCAGGATGTTACGAAGGAAGGACTCTTAACACATGATTCACATGATTGCCTGATAGTTACCATCATAAAACACTCTGCTGGAGTCACTAACTGAATAGGGGCTGCCACAACCTTACACAAAAAGTATCTGTGCAAGGACATCTGCCCAGAAACATTCAACCTTGGACTGATACCACGCTTATTTATTGTTAACTACTGTGGCTAAGGATTATTTGCTTCAAAATATCAGACATAATTCTCATTAAAATCTTCCTCTTGACTCAATTTGGGTGTAGGAGAGACAGACAGACACTGGGGATGGAACCCAAGGGCACTCTACCACTGAGCTACATTGTTGGCTCTTTTTATTTTTCTTATTTTGAGACAGGGTCTTGCTAAGTTGCCCAGGATGGTGTCAAATTTGTAATCCTTCTGCCTCAGCCTCCCATGTAGCTGGATTACAGAGGTGTACCACAGTGCCCACAGTTCACTATGACAATGCATATTCCCATTGCAAAGCTTTGTTATCCCCCAAATAAATGTCAATATTCTTTGGAGAATGTGATTTTTAAAAAAATTATTTAGGTTGACACATCTAACCCCAATTGCCGTTGGACTTCCCAACTGGTCAGAGATTTTCCTCCTCTCACTTCTTTTTTTTTTTTTACTGTTTTTTAAAAATATACTTATTTTATTTGTTCTAATTAGTTATACATGACAGTAGAATGTATTTTGACACATCATACATGAATGAAGTATAACTTCTCAATCATCTGGTTGTACAGGATATAGAGTTACACAGGTCATATAATCATATATGCACATAAGGTAATATGTCTGACCCATTCTACTACGGTTCCTACCCCCATACCCCTTACTCTCTCTTCAATACCCTCTGTCTAATCAAAAGTTACCTCTATTCTTCCCAACCCTACCCCTTGCTTTGAATTAGCACCTGCATATCAGAGAAAACATTAGGCCTTTGTTCTTTGGGGTTAGCTTCTTTCACTTTCTCCAGTTCCATTCATTTACCAGAAAATGCCATATCTTCATTCTTCTTTAAGGTTTGAGTAATATTCCATTGTGTGTATATACCACAATTTCTTTATCCATTCATCTGTTGAAGGGCACCTAGGTTGGTTCCATAGTTTAGCTATTGTGAACATTGATGTGGCTGCATCAGAGTAGTATGCTGATTTTAAGTCCTTTGGGTATAAACCTGGGAGTGGGATGACTGGGTCAAATGATGATTCCATTTTAAATTTTCTCAGGAATCTCCATACTGCTTTCAAGGGTGGTTGCACCAATTTTCAGTCCCACCAGCGATGTATGAGTGTACCTTTGTCCCCACATCCTTGCTAATATTTTTTCTTGTATTCTTCATGATTGCCATTCTGACTGGAGTGAGATAGAATCTCAGTGTAGTTTTGCATTTCTCTAATTGCTTGAGATACTGAACATTTTTTCATATATTTATTGATCCATTGTATTTCTTCTGTGAGATGTCTGTTCAATTCCTTTGACTATTTAGTGATTGGGTTATTTGTGGTTTGGGTGTCAGATATATATATTAGTTGTAGGTGGACAAATACCTTTATTTTACTTTTGTGTGGTGCTGAGGTTGGAACCCAGTGCCTCACACGTGCCAGGCAAGTGCACTACCACTGAATCATAGCCCTAGCCCTTAAAGTTTTTTTTAATTATTTGAATATTCTGGAGATTCATGCTCTATCTGAGGTGTGTGTGGTAAAGATTTTTTTCCCATTCTGTAGGCTCTCTCTTTATGCTATTATTTCTATTGCTGTGAAAAAGCATTTATTGATTCTTGATTTTACTTCTTGCAATTTAGGAGTCTTGTTAAGGAAGACAATCCCTAAGCCAACATGGTGGAGATTTGGGCCTACTTCCATTAGGCTCAGGATCTTTGTTCTAGTGTCTAAGTTTTTGATCCATTTTGAGTTGGTTTTTGTGCAAGGTTAGATATAATCCCTATTTCCTACATATGGATTTCCAGTTTTCTCAGCATCATTTGTTGAAAAAGCTATCTTTTCTCCAGTGAATGTTTTTGGTGCCTTTGTCTAGTATAAGATAACTGCATTTATGTGGGTTTGTCTCTGTGTCTTCTAGTCTGTACCATTGGTCTATGTTTCTGTTTTGGTGCCAATACCATGCCATTTTTGTTACTATGGCTCTGGTATTGCCTCCTGCTTCGTTTTTCTTGCTAAGGAGTCCTTTGACTATTCTGGATCTCTTATTTTTCTAGATAAATTTTATGGCTGCCTTTTCTGTTTTTATTTGGAATGTCATTGAGATTTTAATAGGAATTGCATTAAATCTGTACAACACTTTTGGTAGTATGGTGTAAGTGTGTGTCTGTTCTGATTTCTGTTGCCAGCTCACAGTCTTTTCTCTTTTGGAAACATCCTCAAGTAGAATGCAGGGGTGAGGCTTCTCTGAACTCAGTGTGGACTCGATGCTGTGCCTGTGCACCATGGTCCTGTCCCCTCTGCTCTGTGCTGCTGAGTGATGTGCTGTTGACAAGTGTGTCACACTGGGTCCATCTTTCTTCTGTTGATGGACAGACTGGGAATGAACACACACAAGTCCCTGGGGATGCTGACTTTCATGCCTTCTGACTGTGTGGCTGGGAAAGCAAGTGCTGGGGCACAAGGAGGCTGATGTGGAATGTGATGTGGAATATGAGAGTCAGCTTTCCATTGCTGTAACACAATGCCTGAGGAAGGGTTTATATTGTCTGACAGTTTAAAAGGGTTTCCATCCAAGGCTGCTTTGGGGCCTGTGGTGAGACAACATATCATGGAGGAGCCTGTGGCAGAGAAAACTTCACAACTCATGTCTGGGATGCAAGTGAGAAAAGGGAAGAAACAGGTCCCTTCCAGTACACACCTCGGTGACTTGAATGAAACCTCTCACTAGGCCTGACCTCCTGAGTTCCACCACCTTGCAGAAGCACCATCTGGGGACTGGCCTTTAACACGTGGGCCTGTGGGGCACTCTGTCCTCCAGGCAGTCCTGCTGGGATCCATTCCTCTTGCTGCATGAGACACACCTACATTAAACAATTATTCTTGTTTCTATGAAACCCATATCCCACCAGTGCCCTTTCTGGTGAGGCAGGCTCAGGGCCTATGGGGTTGCCCGATCTTCACCCTGTGGGGAAAGCATGAGGGCTGCCACTTCAGGGGTGAGTTGAATGTAAAGGGCGGGACAGAGCCACTGACATTTCCTGTTTCACTTGCCATCCCCATGGCTACCCCAGTGTCTGTCTCAGCCAGAGCCTTTCCTGCCTCCTGGATGGCATGGCCTCCCCCAGCCTCTTCACCCATCTGGTCTAGGCCACAGGGGACTCCAGGCCTTGGAAACAGCAGGAAAGGGCACAGAGCTCTCGGAGCACATGGGGGGCAAAAGGGTGACCCTCCTCTCTGGAATCTCCCTCCAACCCTGACTGTGCCCCAGTGACCTGCCCCAAAGCCCAGGAGCAGCTTGGGGTGGCTGGGAAGGTGGGGCTCTGCCCTCAGGAGGACTTGCTGTGGGAGTCTGGCATAGGAGGAGAAGGGAAGAAATATGGGGAGTCCAGGAGGGGACTGAAGAGACCCTGGAAGCTCAACACTGCAGGTCCAGGCTGCTCATGGCCACTGGATGTGCAGGGAACATGGACAGCACCTCAGTGAGGGCCCCGAGGTCAGTAGCCTGGGGACACTTGGGAGTCCCAGCAGGGTAATAGGCACAGGAGAAGAACTTTTGTATTCCTGGGGCCCAAGAATCTGCAGTCCCTGCTGATTGACTGGGGTATTGGCCAACATCAGAACTAAGACAACATAAAAAGGAAAAATGAATTTAATCACAATTTGGCCAAACAGTGGAAGAAGCTGACCTGCATCTGCCTGTCCCACAAACACTGCCACCTACAGGAAGGAAGCCTTGGGACACAGATGGGTAGGCCCTGGGGACCCTACTAAGGAGCATGGTCAGTTCCCTCCAGCCCTAGTTTTCTTCCTGAGCCAGGGCTTTGGCCTGGTAAATGCTTCCATCCTGGTCAAGGAAGGCTAGCCTGCAGGGAGCTGGGACACGGCAGGAAATGGCAGGGACTGAGAAAAAAGTAACTAGGAGCTTTTCTTTGAAATTTTCTGATTTTAATTGGGCGATGTCACTGTCCTCCATCTTGTCCATCCCACAGTCCTGAGGGATGTCGGGCTCCATGTCATCTGGCCCTTTATTGAGGGTTGATGCTGAGATCCCCTCAAGGGCACCCAAAACTTGATAGTGAAAAAGCCAACCTGCAAAGATGTCCACTGGCTCCACCTAGTGGAGGACATGGGAACCCTGCTGCAAAGCCTTGACAACACCTGGTTTGGGCCATCTTCATTTTGACAATTCCCGCATCTCTGAATAATTTTTTCTGAAGACATTACTGATTGTCCACCAAATGGTCTGAGCCCATGTCACCAGGATGGACTTGTCCCGTCATTTAGACTGATCTAAATGATCTTTTTAAAGGGGAAGTGACAGACTGTTAAGAGTCAGTGTCAAAAGATCAAATTTTAGCCAAATTTGAACAACAAAACAGGCTTAGAGCGGTTCCCAGGCTAAGATTTTACCTGAGTCTTAAGCACCTGCCTGTGTGGGAGGCCATCCTCACATGTGATCTGAGTTACCTCCCTGGCTGGGTGAGAGGCACTTAGACACATCTTTGTCTCCAGAGCTTTCCCCACCCTTCTCAAGTCAGAGGGCTTGTCTGTGTGGAGGTGTGTCTGGCCACAACCCCTGAAGACCCAATCCTCGCACCTGACCTTGGGACACTGCCCCCCTTAATCTTCACTGGATGGGATTTTCCCCAGAATTTTTTGTTCCCCAATAAAAGTCCACTCCCTGGTGTGTTCTTTCTCTCTCGCTGGCCTCTTCAGTAAACCTCGCTACTCTAATAGGTAGCTTGAGGCTGGAGGTAGGGAGAAGCTGTCCTGGAGCTGGTTTAAAGGTAACTAGAGCCTGTCTCTTTAATTCAGACTCCCGTTTGGATTTGCCTCATAGCCGAACCTTCATTTATGAAGCCTGTGCTGGCCAAGGGCTAAATGCCTGGGGTCTGCCAGGTACAGCACCGGGAGGGCTTGCAGAGAAGGAGCGGCCCTGGTCAGCATCTGCCCTCCTGCTCAGCCCCAGGCTCCAGGCTCCCTGGCTGCACTCACTGTCCTGTGCAAGTTCCCAGGACCCCCTTTCACAGCATGGGACTCTACTTCTCTCCAGGGCTCTGTGGGTGTCCACCAAGAAGGTCACTGAGGAAGTCCGTGAGGACATGGGGCTCATAGCAGGTGCTCAGACCCACCTCCCATCTCATTCCCCATCCTCCCAACCCTGGGTGCATGGAGAACTTTGCCATCTGAGCCCCCACACTCTCCTCATTCACCCTTTGGCTACCTGCATCTGAATGCAATGCCAAAACCTAGACACTTTCTCTAATGGTAGATGCTCTATGCTCACATCCTCTCCCTCTTCCCCTCCAATCCTAACTGCCTCTCTCCCCCTGCAAAAGAAGGCTCAGTCCCACGCCTTGAGCTCCTGCACCTCCTGTGCCTCATCCTCTCCCTTAAAAGTGTGGATCCTGCAGTTCTAGTTGGGAGTCCATCTTTGATCAGGAACAGGCTCCTGGAGGCCCCAGATGTGGGGTCAATGAGGCATCAGCACAGTGACCCAGTGACCGTGGCTACAAACTCACACTCAGGGTCTTTGGGAAAACATTTTATCTGCAATTAAATCCTATCTTTATTGTGTTACAAAAAAGCACATGTCATAGGGGAAGGTGGAGAAGGTGAGAGCAGGAGGAAGCGATGGCCTGCATGGAGATGCACAGGAGACCTCAGCCCTGGAGCCAGACCGGCATCTCTGTGGTCTGTGAGCAGGGAGATGGAGGCCAGCAGAAGCAGCCAAACCTTGAGCACTCTGCTGTTGAAGCTGATCAGGAGGCACTTGGTAGATGCTTCTACTCCACCTCTGACCAGGGCTGCATTGGCCTTCACCTCCTTTCCACGTGGCAGGGCTGAGCAAGGCCATTATCTTAGAGGGCAGGGGACATCTGCAGTCCGGATTTTCCAAAAGAGCCAAGGCTGCCTTTCCATGTGAAGATGGCTTATGATTTTATTTACCTTTCACTACACCACTTCTTCCCTGGAAGGGCAGAAGTAAGAACCTCTCAGTGTCATCCCTCAAGCCATGGGGATCAGATCTTTTTTCTAGTTATGGTCCCCCCATCAGTCTGTCCCTTTCATCTATGGACTAGACTCATCATCTCAGGCCTGGTCAGGAGCACAATCTGCAGCCACATTTCCAGCCAAAGACAAAAACTACCCCAGCCCCCACTGTCCTCTAAAGACTCAGGAGACTCCCAGAACCTGCCAGAAGCTCACTCCAGAAGAGAGCTCAGAACTCACCCCACAGTGTGCATGAGTCTGCCATTGAGTGTGGTCACTGGGACAAAACATCCATAGAGCCTGGTGCAGTGGTCATACCTATAATGCCAGCTACCAGGAGACTGAGGCAGGAGGATCACATGTTTGAGGCCAGATTGGAGGATTTCCTGAGATCCTGTGTTGAAATTAAAAAAAAAAAAAAAGTCTGGCAGAGTGCCCCTGGGTTCTGTACCCAGTATCACAAACCAACAAATGCATGCATGTTCTTTAAACATCCACACACTGATGTGCCAAGAGCCAGCATTAGGATCCAGGATGATCCCAGACCTGCCTGTGGAGGAAGCGAGTACCCATCAGCACCACGCCTGTCCCTGCCTCAGCACGCCTGGTCCTGCTGCCTGTCCACTGTCAGCTGAGCTTGGCTCAGGTGTGTCTAGGATGGGGTTGCCCTAGTCTTTATCTTGGCATTTGTTTTGTCTTGACCTGGCTCAGCTCAGCCCGGACTTGGTCTGGGCTTTTAGTCGTGTATGGACCCTTGGCCTTGTGACTTATCCTACTCTGTTTACACAGACTTCTGTGTGCTCCTAGATTTAACTTCAGTCTAGGTATGTCCAAGTCTCTGAACGAGCCCACCAACCCATGGGGCTCCCTTGGGGACAGCTGCTTGGTAAAGCGCCTGTCATCTCACTGGAACAGTCAGGCAGAACAGCCTCATAGCCATAGGACAGGACTTGGCCTCTCCTTAACCTGCCCCTGTCTGCATCCTTCCCTGGAGGGTGCTGCTAGTACCACACCGAGCATGGGCCCGGGGGCAGATGGGCCTGGGTTCTGGTACCTGCTCTGCCCCTCATTTCTTGGGTTCCACTGACAAAGTCACATCAATCCCCTGAGCATCTTTGCCGTTTGGAAACTGAGGGGATCACTGCTCCCTTACAGACTTGAGGCAGGTGGTCCATGACATCAGGTGTGTCGAGCATCCTGCTGGACTCAGGGCAGGAAAAAAGCTCTCAACTTAGGAAAGCTCTTTACTCCCCAGTTTTATCCCAGGATGGAGCCAGAAGCTCTTCCTACCCTTGTGCCTTTTCAAGTCGGACCGGACCTATGAAGTTCCTTCTCAGTGCCCCTCAGTTCCTGCTCCCACACAGCCGACTTGCTCTGTGCTCACATCCTCTCCCTGTTCCCCTCCAATCCTACTGCCTCTCTCCCCCTGCAAAAGGAGGCTCAGTCCCACGCCTTGAGCTGGGTGCTGGGGCAGAGGCCAGTCCTGCAGCTCAAGAGAGGGCCCTGCTTGTTCTGGAGGGTGATGGTGCCAGCTCTGTGGCTGTGCCCTTCTTGAGGGTGGCCTGCAGGCCTGGCCAGGGCACTGCTGAGGGATGTAGCCTTGCACAAGAATGCTCCAGGGCTACTGGAAGAGAGCTGCAGAGAGTGGCAGGCAGCAGTGCAGGGATCTAGAGGCAAGGGCAAGTGGCCAGGGCAGAGGCCTGTGTGGGAAAGGCTGCTATATACCATCTAGTAGACAAGTAGACCTTCCCCCAAAGACCCAGCTAATGAATGTACACATCGTATTCCACAGGCACATACCTATGGACCAAGGTCAAAACTTCAGAACCAGAACTGTGCAGGGGGTGGGGGTGCCTTGTCCTGAGTCCATCTGACAGCTGGGTCTGTTCCTACTCCCTGTGGCCTTCTGTGCAGTTGCACCATGTTCCTGCCCACTCTGTCCAGCTTCTCAGCTCCTTCACCTTCACTCTTCATCACACGGAGTTTCCTCCCTTGGTCTGAAAAAGAATTTTCTTATCACACTGCACTGCCCATTTCATGGGCTCATCCTGCCTTACTGGATAAACACTTCCTCTTGCCCCTTTCAAGTGTTTTACAATTTCTAGAAGTGGACAAGTGAGCCAGAGTTCCTTCTGATTGTTCCAACTGCATTATTGAGCCCAAGGCATGTGAGCTTGAGGCTGGGTTGTGTGCTGGTCCAGTTATGAACTTACTTTCCATTACTTCCTACTGGCTTCTTGGCCTGTCGTTTATTTGGAAATATCCATTTCAACTCATCCTCAGTGACACTTGATTTTAAGAATTGTCTTTGCTGATCAGAGGGTGGCTTTGCTTTTATTTATGTTTCTGAGTGCCAGAAAGGTGGATGCGTTTGCCCAACCTCTGAGCTTTCAGTGAATTCTTTTTCTCCTGAAAGTTCCTGTTGGTTGCTCCGAATGAAGGTATATATGGTTTTCTTAAACTCTAACTTCAGGTTCAGAGGAGCCCTGCAGAGCCCAAGCCAAGCTGTCATCTTTGGTTTGGGTTCTTCTAGAGGGAAGCAGTGGTGGAGGCTCCAGGAGAAGAGTCATTTGGAGGGAACAGAGGGCCAGGAGAAGCCTGGGGAGGGAGAGCAGCCCTGGAAGCTGGATGGAAGCAGGGGAGACAGCAAGGGGGTATTAGCCTTCACAGTTGGGCTCTAGGACAGAGCTGGCCCTGTGGCCCCAAACCCTGCCAGCTCTGCTGCATTCTCCCTCAATGCCATGTGCATGGGAACATGTGTGTACAAGTCATACTCGGCCATGGCAGGGCTCACACTTTGACATTTCAGCCCACCCTATGCTGCTAGGACCAGACTCTGGGCCTCCTGTTCCCTGCTGTTCTCACGGCTTACGACCTGGTGATCTCTCCACCAAGTCTTGCTATCACCCATGCTCAGGATTCACCTGAGTCATGTTCAGTTGCAAACATGGCGCTTCTCTACTCCAGGTCCCTTCCTGGCCATGCAGAGTACGGGTCCCATGAGGCATCTACAAAAGGAAAATCGGCAATCACCACCTGTTGCAGGCTGGTTTGCTGTTTTGTTCATTGTCTCAATTTAATGATGAGATGGAGAAAAGGTTAATAATGCAGGAATGTTTATGTCTGTAGCTATTCCACTATGAATAGCTACAAAAGATATGAACAAGAGATATGAACAATAGCTACAAAAGTGTGTGGAACTACACTTCCAGTACTCAACACTAGCATCCATTCAACCAAGAACACACATTTGCCCTACACAAAGTAATGCAATGCACATGAATGTTCTGCTGGTTTCGTTTTTGTCTTATGTATAAATGAAATTATCAACCAACATTCTTGTCAGAACTACACTCAACTATAGGCCAGTGAACACCACAAGCAAATTCTCTCTTGAATCAGACAGCAGTGAAAGCATTTGCTATGAGATTGATCTCATCTATGGTGGTTCTGTGGCAACCATCAACTGGCTACAGATACAAAAGACCAGCCACAACTGAAGCATTTAGTGAAAAGCCCTTGATCTATGGAATTTACAATCAAGAGAGGTTTATTTTAAGATGACTTGTGAAGTGTGTGTCACATCCTCTGTACCAGTGAAGTTAATAATGAGTCCAAAAGTGCTCTTCAGAAAGCCTGCTGATCGACATCCAATGGAACGACAGGTAGGGTGCAGGGAGGGGCCCACTGGTGACCTCTGAAGTCCCAGAAGGGCTACAGGGCATGGCACACCACTGGGTGAGGCCCAGGACAAAGCAGGGCCCAGGCCCACCCCACTCAGATCCTTTCCCCATTCACCTGCTAGGCCTGGAGCTCTTCTTCCTCTCCTCAGCGCTGCTCCTCCCACTGGGTATAGAGCAGAACATGGCGAGTATGTCCCCAAAATGCTGAAACTCAAGATGGGGAAGAAGAACCCATTGTCAATCCCCAGGAAGAAACAGACAGGACAGCCAGATGTCTCCAGGAATCATCGCAAGCTGGGGACATGAAGGTCACCTACACATTTAGAGCAGCCAGGCTACACACGATAGACAGCCAAGAAATTAAAAATCTCAGTATCTCAAGAGCCCAAAAGAAACCACATAAAAACCTCTACAAAAAACAAGAAAAAAGTAAATACTTAAAAGAGTCCAGAAGACTGAGTAGGCAGACCAGGAAACTAACAGTGACAGTCATCAGAGTGAAAGAACACACTAAAGAACAGGACATGGGATGAGGAAAAAGACTTCGTTTCCAGGCCTTCCTGAGGGAACTTGGGGAAAAGGAACAGGGCTGCGACCCTGGTGAGGGGGTGGGGGCCGCCACGAAATACTGACAAGCCTTGGAAATTGGCCCCCGCATCCACGGGTCCCTGGCACCTTGTGCTCATGCACAGGAGCACAGCCCCATGGGCCAAAAGGCCAGAAAATGGCCTGTCAGGATGGATGGATCCGGGTCCTGGTTGCCCTTGCAGTTGACATCCCCTGACAGTGGTCTTGAGGTCGCAGGTTTTCTGCACAAGCCTGCCTGCAGGGCCGCACCAAAGGCCAAGGGAGGTGTTTGCCAGGAGGAACTCTCCATTTCCCAGGTGGCCTCTTCCACAGGAACCCTTCAGCCCTCAGGCCAAAGAGGGTGTCCCAGGCCAGGCCGGGATGGAAAGGCCCCATCCACACAGTTCACTCCCCAGGCACCAGGTGGCATTAGGGTTCAGAGGAGACTGGGCCCTGGCAGGCGAGGGTCGCTCCCCCACAAGGCCCAGGGCATACTGAGCACTGGCGAGGGAGGGGCACCACTCACGGGCCCAAGAGGAGACCCACTGGGCACTGCTGGGCAAGGGGCGCTCACCCATAGGACCCAGAGGGGTCTGAGCCAGGGGTGCTCAGCCTCGGGACACAGAGGACACTGGGGACCTTCGGGCGAGGGGCGCTCACCCACGGGCCCCAGAGCTCACTAGTCCATGGCGCGCCTGGGGGGCTCGCCCCAGAGGCCCGGGCACACCAAGGACCCTCGGGCGAGGAGCGCTCACCCGCAGGCCCCTGAGGACAAGGAAGCCTGCTGGGAGCCCCCCAAGCCCCCGCAAGACAGGCGATTCAGCCAAAGGACCACAAGGACACTGGGCACTGATGGGTGAGGGGCGCACACCCGCAGGCCACTGTGCAGAAGGAATACTAAGGACCCAGGGGCCCTCCCCTAGCAGGACCCTGGGGAAAGGGAACAGGGCTTCAACCCTGGTGTGGGGGTGGGGGGCCGCCAGGCAAGCACCTGCAGCACCCAGGGCGCACTGAGCACTGCAGGGCGAGGGGCGCTCACCAGCAGGACCCAGAGAGTCCTGGGAACTGGAGGCTGCAGCCTGGGGCGCTCACCCACAGCCAGCAGGCCAGGCCCAGCCCTGCCGAAGGGAGGGGCGCTCACCCCCAGGAACTAGGGAAGCCTGGTCTCAGGAGGGCCAGGGTGGCTCCCCTCCACACTCAGGGCCGCTGGGGCCCTGCTGGGTGAGGGGCGCTCACCCCCAGGACACCAAGCAGCCTGAGCACTGGGGGCCAAGGGTGCTCCCCTCCCAGGAACCCTGGAGAATGAGCGCCCCTGGGAGAGGGGTGCTCACCCACAGGGCTCAGAACCCCAGGCACCTTTTGCGGAGGATCCCTCAGCCCCAAGTCTCACTTACATGGGTGAGGGTGGGACAGTGATGCCCTTTCACGGGGCTCAGCAGGGTCCTCCAGGATGGTGGGGAGATGTCCTTTGCCAAATCTCCCCCCCTCCACCGTCCTGCCCAGGTGGGCCTTGCTCCGGATCCAAGGGTCCCATAGCGTTCTTCCCTGGGGCCCAGAGAGCCCCCGGTGGCGTGTCCCAGGAGATCCTGAAAAGCCTTGGAAATTGGCCCCTGCATCCACTGGTCCTGTGCACATTGCACTCATGCAAGGGAGCACAGCCCCATGGGCCAAAAGGCCAGAAAATGGCATGTCAGGATGGATGGATCCGGGTTCTGGTTTCCCTTGCAGTTGACATCCCCTGACAGTGGTCTTGAGGTCGCAGGTTTTCTGCACAAGCCTGTCTGCAGGGCCGCACCAAAGGCCAAGGGAGGTGTTTACCAGGAGGAACTCTCCACTTGCCAGGTGGCCTCTTCCACAGGGACCCTTCAGCCCTCAGGCCAAAGAGGGTGTCCTGGGCCAGGAGGGAAAGGCCCCACCCACACAGTTCACTCCCCAGGCACCCGGTGGCATTAGGGTTCAGAGGAGACTGGGCCCTGGCAGGCGAGAGGTGCTCCCCCATAGGGCCCAGGGCATACTGAGCACTGGCGAGGGAGGGGCGCCACCCACGGGCCCCAGAGGAGACCCACTGGGCACTGCTGGGCGAGGGGCGCTCACCCATAGGACCCAGAGGGGACTGAGCCAGGGGCGCTCAGCCTCGGGACAAAGAGGACACTGGGGACCTTCGTGCGAGGGGCGCTCACCAGCAGGCCCCAGAGCTCACTAGTCCCTGGCGCACCTGGGGGGCTCGCCCCAGAGGCCCGGGCACACCAAGGACCCTCGGGCGAGGAGCGCTCACCCGCAGGCCCCGGAGGACAAGGAAGCCTGCTGGGCGCCCCCCAAGCCCGCACAAGACAGGCGGCTCAGCCAAAGGACCACAAGGACACTGGGCACTGATGGGTGAGGGGCGCTCACCAGCAGTCCGCTCTGCAGAAGGAATGCTAAGGACCCAGGGGCCCTCCCCTAGCAGGACCCTGGGGAAAGGGAACAGGGCTTCGACCCTGGTGTGGGGGTGGGGGGCCGCCAGGCAAGCACCTGCAGCACCCAGGGCGCACTGAGCACTGCAGGGCGAGGGGCGCTCACCAGCAGGGCCCAGAGAGTCCTGGGGACTGGAGGCTGCAGCCTGGGGCGCTCACCCACAGCCAGCAGGCCAGGCCCAGCCCTGCCGAAGGGAGGGGCGCTCACCCCCAGGAACTAGGGAAGCCTGGTCCCAGGAGGGCCAGGGTGGCTCCCCTCCACACTCAGGGCCGCTTGGGCCCTGATGGGTGAGGGGCGCTCACCCCCAGGACCCCGAGCAGCCTGAGCGCTGGGGGCCGGCCGAGGGTGCTCCCCTCCCAGGAACCCTGGAGAATGAGCGCCCCTGGGAGAGGGGCGCTCACCAACAGGGCTCAGAATCCCGGGCACCTTTTGTGGAGGATCCCTCAGCCCCAAGTCTCACTTACCTGGGCCAGGGTGGGACAGTGGTGCCCTTTCACGGGGCTCAGCAGGGTCCTCCAGGACGGTGGGGAGATGTCCTCTGCCAAATCTCCCCCCCTCCACTGTCCTGCCCAGGTGGGCCTTGCTCCGGATCCAAGGGTCCCACAGGGTTCTTCCCTGGGGCCCAGAGAGCCCCCGGTGGCGCGTCCCAGGAGATCCTGACAAGCCTTGGAAATTGGCCCCCGCATCCACGGGTCCCAGGCACCTTGTGCTCATGCACGGGAGCACAGCCCCATGGGCCAAAAGGCCAGAAAATGGCCTGTCAGGATGGATGGATCCGGGTCCTGGTTGCCCTTGCAGTTGACATCCCCTGACAGTGGTCTTGAGGTCGCAGGTTTTCTGCACAAGCCTGCCTGCAGGGCCGCACCAAAGGCCAAGGGAGGTGTTTGCCAGGAGGAACTCTCCACTTGCCAGGTGGCCTCTTCCACAGGGACCCTTCAGCCCTCAGGCCAAAGAGGGTGTCCCAGGAGGAACTCTCCAGTTTGCAGGTGCCTTTTCCACAGGGACCCTTCAGCCCTCAGGCCAAAGAGGGTGTCCCAGGAGGAATTCTCCACTTTGCAGGTGGCCTCTTCCACAGGGACCCTTCAGCCCTCAGGCCAAAGAGGGTGTCCCAGGAGGAACTCTCCACTTCCCAGGTGGCCTCTTCCACAGGGATCCTTCAGCCCTCAGGCCAAAGAGGGTGTCCCGGGCCAGGAGGGAAAGGCCCCACCCACACAGTTCACTCCCCAGGCACCAGGTGGCATTAGGGTTCAGAGGAGACTGGGCCCTGGCAGGGGAGGGGCGCTCCCCCACAGGGCCCAGGGCATACTGAGCACTGGCGAGGGAGGGGCGCCACCCACGGGCCCCAGAGGAGACCCACTGGGCACTGCTGGGCGAGGGGCGCTCACCCATAGGACCCAGAGGGGACTGAGCCAGGGGCGCTCAGCCTCCGGACAAAGAGGACACTGGGGACCTTCCGGCGAGGGACGCTCACCCGCGGGCCCCAGATCTCACTGGTCCCTGGCGCACCTGGGGGGCTCGCCCCAGAGGCCCGGGCACACCAAGGACCCTCGGGCGAGGAGCGCTCACCCGCAAGCCCTGGAGGACAAGGAAGCCTGCTGGGCGCCCCCCCGAGCCCGCTCAAGACAGGTGGCTCAGCCAAAGAACCCGGAGGACACTGGGCACTGATGGGTGAGTGCCGCTCACCCACAGGCCACAGTGCAGAAGGAATGCTAAGGACCCAGGGGCCCTCCCCTAGCAGGACCCTGGGGAAAGGAACAGTGCTGCGTCCCTGGTGTGGGGTTGGGGGGCTGCCACACACGCACCTGCAGGACCTTGGGCCCACTGGCACTGCTGAGTGAGGGCGCTCACCCATGGGATCCAGAGGGGACTGAGCCAGTGGTGCTCAGCCTGGGGACACAGAGGACACTGGGGACCTTCGGGCGAGGGGCACTTCCCCACATCCTGCAAGGGAGGTCTATCACTCTTGTAGGGAGAGGTGTTCACCCCCGTGAACTAGGGAAGCCTGAGCCTAGCACTGCTGGGCGAGGGTCCTTACCTGCAGGATACCTGCAGAATGAGAGCAGTTGGGAGGAGCTTGGTTACTCATAGTGCTCAGAGTTCCTTTTATCTTTCATGGAGTATCCCTCAGCTCCAAGTCTTCTTACCTGGGCCAGGCTGGACAAGAGGAAACAGCACTTATGATATTGAAGCATCCTGCATTTGTCCCAAGGATACTGAGCACTGCTTGGCAAGAGGGTCTATCACTAATGTCCCATGGGGACTGAGTATTCCTGGGCATGGGGCACTCATCTACAGGTCCCTGTATAGACTCAGTTCCGCTGGACAAAGTCCTGTGTCACCACGCAGTTTATATCTTATTGCTCACTGTTCTCAGATGTCTCCTGTTCTGATGTGACCTTGGTACTGATCTGTAGGTTTCATGGGTTCTTCTCTGCTCATGCCGTGTCCTGTGACTCAGTGTTTCCTCTCCACTGGTGATCTGAGAAGTGTCTCCAGGTAATCTCTTGGGGTTCCGCCCACCCTCTCTCCTTTGTATCCAGGATGTTATAGATGTCATAATGGGTGGGGGAGGGGCAGGCACAGCTGCTTGGAGAGGTGTCAGTGTCCTCAAGACTAACATTTCATTGGACCTAATAACCTCTGCCCCCATTGGTTCAAGTCAAAGACCTGAACAGCCTTGGTCAAATTCAGTTCCTGATTCTTGTCCCTTGAATTGAATGATTCCATTGGGGGTGCTGTCCTGGGCATCAGAGGTTTGGGGTCACAGTGTAACTGTGGAGTTTGAGAGCCCCAGTTTCCCATCTAGTTCCTGCTGGTGCCAGGGGCATCTCTGCCTGCTGCTTTCTAAATAGAGACCCCATGCCTGGTTTCTAAACCTCATTTCCTCTGTGTTCAGCCCCAGGAAGCCTAGGTCTCCCCTTTCTCTTCTCCCCTTCTCCAGCCCTCCTCAGGCACATGCAGACTGCCATGCTGCACTGGGTCTTCTGTCCCTGACAGGAGTCCCATAGGCTCCTGTGTGGTGCTCATTGAAGGGTGGGAAGAAAGTCCCACCACAGGCCCGGGATCTCTCATAGTCCTCAAGCTCCTCAGCCAGGGGCACTTGTGACCAGGCAGAGCCTGCCTCTCCCCCACAGGCTAGCCCCAGTGTCCCCAGGGCTACAGAGCTGGGGCATGTCCTTATTACCAACTTTCACCCCCGCCACAGACTTCCCCAGGGGGCTGTGGTTTTAAAGGAGCCCTGAGGTGTCTGGGCCCCACGGGGATGGACAGGGATCATGGTTTAGCTGCAGGGACCACAGCTCAGCCACCGTATCAGCCTCTGCCAGAAACTGCAGCACTGAATCAGAACCCACCTGAGCAGACTTCCTGGAAGTCCCAGAGCAACTTTACCTAGGATGTCCACAGCTGCCTCGCTTTTGTCTTTTTGTGCTTATGGGTTTGGGGGGTTTTAGTGATAAATTCATCCTTTGGTTTTGCACACTTAAATTATACATCTGTTTTGTTTCAAAGGAAGCTTTTGGCTCTAGGGCCCTCTCTGCTCCTTTGCTGGTAAGCTCCACTTTTTCAAGGTTACTTAGGGGACTGTCCACCAGTCCTCAAATTAACTAGCCTGCACCCCTGAATGTGAATCTGCTTTCCTAAATAAATTGCCTCTCTGATAAGGAAGGAAGGAAGGAAGGAAGGAAGGAAGGAAGGAAGGAAGATAAATTAACTTTCAGACTGTTTGGGCATGGAAGACTTTGATAAAGACTTGCACATAGCATCCTAAAGTTAAATAATACGACCATGTGACCTCAGCTTGTTTCAGCAGATCACAGCATGACTCAGATCTAACTGCCTGTGTATAGACTTGGTACTTACATACATGGTGCTTTGTCTCATGGCTAAAATCTTAACCTAGCAAGATCTCTGACAAAGGGGTTAATTTAGATTTGTCGGAGACAATAAAGTCAACTTCAAAACTGAAACACGTTTGTTTTGTTTTCTTTTTGTTTGGGGCCGGGGGTTTCCTGCCATTCAGTATTACTACAGCAATTTTTAGGGTTTTAGGTTAAAGTATTAACAATGCTTCTCTGGGATCTCAAAATTTCATGAGAAGGTAATCGAGAAATAACTTAAAAATAAATTTGGTGGCCAGTCACTATGGCACATGCCTATAATCCCAGCGGTTCGGGAGGCTGAGGGAGGACTGTGAGTTCAAAGTCAGCTTCAGAAACTTAGCAAGGTGATAAGGAACAGTGAGACCCTGACTCTAAATAAAATACAAAATAAGGCTGGGGACGTGGCTCAGTGGTTGAGTGTCCCTGAGTTCAATCCCCAACCAAATAATAATAATAATAATAATAAATTTGGTGAGGATAAATAGGGTGTTTATAAATATATGTGATAGGAGTAAAACATCCAAATAATTTATAAGTGAGTTAAAATACTAAGCCATCCTCTGCTAAGTATGAATCAAGTACTTGGCTTCTTGAAGTCTGTTAAAAGGCACTGCATTTGGGTCTGTTCCATGTGGTTCACAGATTCCTGGTATAGAAAAACAGTGACGTCATGAAGGATTATCTGATCTTCTAATAAGTTTGAGAATGACTATTCTAGAGGAACAATTAAGTGTCTAGAAAAAAAATTTTTAATTAGAAAGCAATCTCATAAGGAGACATACTTCAGTGGACTTTGAGCAATGAAGTTTTAAGATATTTAATGATCATTTTTGTCATCCATTTTAAATATCTGGTAGTCAATAGTTAAGCTTTAAAATAGCCACTCACCCAATACTGAAGCTTTAAAATAGCCACCTTCTATTTTAGGTAGCAGTCAGTTTAAGGGAAACATCTTTTGTTTTGTGGTAGGTGGGCTAACGAAGGCTATTCTGATAGAGGCAGCAGCTCTGGCCCTTTCTGCCTGTTGAGATCCCTTTACTATGTGGCCCAATGCCAGCAGCCGTGGCAGGGACAGCAGGGACTTCTCTGCAAAATGTCAGCTGCTGCTCTATTTCTATCACTCCCTTGCTTACATTAGATTCTTTAAAATGTATTTTTAAAAATCCCTTTGGTGTTTTAGGAAAGTCTTGCAGGATTCAAAAACAAAAATCTTAAGCTAGGCCAGGTGGCACACGCCTGTGATCCCAGCAACTCGGGAGGCTGAGGCAGGAGGATTGTGAATTTGAGGACAACTTAGTGAGACACTGTCTCAAAATAAAAATGAAAAGGGTTGGGGATGCAGCTCAGTGCTACAGTGACCCTGGGTTCAATCTCCAGGACCAAGAAAAAACAAAAATCTTGATCTTTTCACATTCAAATCTGTTGTGTGCTGTTGCTGTTGCTGGTGAGTGACCAGATTTTGCACCTGCACATGGCACTGGTCCATCTGGAGTGTGCACATGATAGGCATTAGAGGGTTTGCAACTGAACTGTTCCCTCAAAGTCGTGTGTTGAAGTCTTGGTCTTCAGGGCAGAAGTGTTCAGAGTGGGGCTTGGGAGAAGTGATCGGATCAAGACAACTCTGACCTCGCTGACAAATCAGTCCTTTACTGGGTCATCTTGGAGGAGAATACTGGAAGGTGGGGAGGAAGGACGAGGGGCGTAGGGAGAGGAAGGGTGATCTCATCCCCAGGCCCTCCCTCTCCCTCTCCTTCCCAGCCCCCAAGAAGCCAGCAACTTTCCTCTGCCAGGAGCTTCCCATCATGATGCTCTACCTGGGGCTCAGAGTCAATAGAGCCAGTGACCATGGTCTGAAATTCTGGAACCATGAGCCAAAATAACCCTTCCTCTTGTAAGTCGATTTCTCTGGTGTTTTGTCACAGGGACAAAACTCTGAGTAATTGCGTCTGCATCGCCTTACAGGACCATGGACAGCTCCTGTAATGTAACTTGATGATGGGTTCCAGGTTGGTTCAACCTAAGAACCACTCCTTCTAACTCTCTCTGTCACCCAAGTTAGACCCAAAGGGCCTTTCCACACTGACTTCCCCTCTGATGTGGGACCACATCAGACCAAGGATGGAGCAAGTCCACCTCGGCACTGAGGGACCAAACCACCTGGTGGAAGATCAGCAAAGTCTTCAGAGAAAGCCACTCTAGAGGAGGAAATTGTCAGAGTCAAAATGGAGTCACTGGTGTCAGCCCAGAGTACTGAGGCATCCTGCACCAGGCACAGTCACTGGGCTTCCTGGGCACCTCTGCGCCTGGGCTCCTTCTTGCCTCCTGCTCTGCAGTTTGTGACAATGCTCTGTGTTCAGGAAGAAACATCTGCTCTGCCCCAGGTGCCTTGATAGGGTTCCCACTGCAGTCCAGCAGCAAATGGCCTGTCAGATGATGGCACTCCAGAGCCCTCAAGACTGAGTAACAGTTGGGAATGGGGAGGGAGTGGACTGTAATGGTGCCCATTTAAAGTTAGAAAATTTCTAAGAAAGATTTTTTTTCTTTCTCAGTCCCCAGCCATTTCCTGAAAACCTGTTCATCCTCAATTGGTGTTTGGGGCTACTGGAAGAGAACAAATGTATTCTACATGTTCGAGAAGGATGTGTACTTTGGGAGGAACTGCATGGCCTTAATGCTTGCTGACCCCCTCCCCCAATTTAATGTTGAAATTTGTGGAGCATTGGAGAGAGGATTCGGCCAGGGGGGCAGAGACTCTATGGGTGGCATTAATGCTCTCCTGAAAGAGGCCCAAGCTTCTGCCATGTGAGAGCATAGCCAGAGGTGATGTCTGCCAACCAGAAAGTGGCCCTCTCCAGATACCAAGTCTTCCAGTGCCATGACCTTGGACTATGAGCATGCGGAACTGAGCAAGAATGTCGGCTGCGTGTTAGTCAGACTTGGATCATTGCACAAAATGCCCAATGCAGCTAACTTTATGAAAAGAAGAGGCCAATTAGCTCAGTTTTGAAGGTGGAAAACCATGGCAACTGCCTCAGCTCAGTTCTTGTGAAGGCCTCATGATAATGGCGATGGGGACCTCAACAGCAGGGGTGTGTTGGAGCAAGCATCACATTTCAAGTGGGGGGCAGGCAGGCTCTGGCCACGGACCCAGGGACTGCCCTAGCGTTACACCTGGGAACCTTGTTTAGAGCAACTTATTCTTTTATGTCTCCAGATTCCTAAGGCTGTCCACATGTCATCCCTCTCCAGGGCTCTAACTCTAGTCCTGTGGGCCAGCTCTGCTATTCTGTGCCTGTCACATCTGGCTCCCTGGGGATTGCTTCCTGTCAAGCAGCTATGAAAGAGCCTGTCACCCCAGGGATTCCTCACCCCCAATCCCATTCTCACCTTCTTCCTCCTGGCACTCTAGAAGCATCCCTAGCACAAGACCACACTTTGGTGTAACTGGTCTGGCACTTCTGCCAGCAGGCAGGGACTGGACACAGCCCCCGAGTGTGCATCCCAGGGGCTGCTGCTTTCAGCCCAGAACCCCAAAACACAGGTCCAGGCAGCCTCTGGCCTCCAGCCTAGGGTAACCCCAGGTTCTGGTGAAGCTGGGCCTGCCCAGAGGCCTGGGCTTCCTATCTCAAGTGTCCTGGGCCCACAGGGGTCCTGCAGCCACTTGTGGGGCTCAACATCCTCTTTGTTCTGGCAGCACTGCCACCAACTCAGTTCCAAAGATTTTCCCCTTTATTTATTTTTATTTAATTTATGTAATCAATTCATTTAGTAGTACTGAGGATTGCACCCAGGGGCACTGACTGCTGGGTTACAGACCTATTTTTATTTTATTTTGAGACAGGGTCTTGAAGTTGCCCAGGCTACTCTAAAACTTGTGATCCTCCTCCTCAGCCATCCAAGGCACCAGGATACAGGCCAGTGCCACTCAACAACTGATGGCTTTTTAAAGAATCCTCAGCATTTTGTCCTGACCAGTAGTGTAAGGGTTTGTCAAAAATGACAGAAGGGCAGGGGTCTGGGGGTAGGAAGGACAATAGAATGAATCAACATTATTACCCTATGTACACATATGACTATAATACCTGTGGGATTCTACATCATGTGCAAACAGAAGAATGTGAAATCAGACTCCATTTATGTATGATATATCAAAGTACATTCTACTGTCATGCATAACTAATCAGAAAAAAATAAAAATTACATTTTTAAAATAAAAAAACAGGAGTTCTCTTAAAATTCTCTTATTTTCCATTTCAACTTAATAATAAATAAATAAATAGTAGTAAAGATAAACCCACAACTTGCCTTGGCGTCGCCCACCTGGCCCTTCCTGAACCGTCTGTCCTCTGGCCTGCGAGGTTTCCTTCTCGAAGGTTGGGGGCGCGCTCGAGGTTTCCTTCGAAACCTTCTGGGGGCGCTAGGCAATGGGCACGCGGCGACCCACCTCCCTGCTCCCCTCTGGACGCCGCGGAGGGCTGCTGTCTACTATGGCGCCCGCTCAGGCTTCACAATGAGACTGGGGTGCAAAAGGTCCGGCCCCGGCGTCACCCACAAGGGATGAAGACAGGGCGGCTTGCAGCTCCCTCCCTCAGCCTTCGGACCCTGACCAGCAGGGAGCTAGCTTGAGGGAATGCCTCTGCTCTTGAGCCTCTTCCTTCTGGCCATGCTTCTGATCCCAGCCACCAGGGAGGCCGAGGTAGGAAGATCTCAAGTTCTGGCCAGCCTGTACAACCAATCGAGACCCTCTCTCAAAATAAAAAAGGCTGGGGATGCGACTCAATGGTTGGACACCCCTGTAAGGCGGACGCTCTCCAAGTCTGTGGCACACCCAGCCAGCCCATTTCCATCCAGGAACCGGCCTCATCCAGGGCCAACTGTGGGTGGTAAATGGGGTTTGAGTTTGCCAGCCCCCATGCCTGGCCAGGGAGACTGCATCAGCTAGAGGAATAGGGACTGTCCCGCCAGGAGGCGCTGGTGGTTGCTATGGTAACATTGGCAGTGACCCCAGCAAGTGTCCCAAAGGGGATCACCTTTGCTCAAGCAGAAGTTCAAAAACTTGGAAAGTGGGGGGTAATGCCTGCGAGGACAGTCACTCAGCCAGTGGCCAGTGCTCGCTAAGTCGCACTACCCTTCAAAGGCACAGTGAGACTGTGCAGGGGTTGACAGGCAGGGAGGATGGGTGTGAAGGTGTGAGAACCACAAAGTCCTGTGGTCCATTTTCAGAATTGAGTGTTTAGCTAGCCTGGTGTAAGAGCCAGTTGCAGCCATTTTAACTACAGCCCTTCCCTTTTCCCACAGTTTTAAAGTGAGCCAATCACATAGATGGTAGGCCCTGAGTGCTTCTTATCAGAGCAAGGGGCAGTGCTGCCTTAGGGATAAAAAGAGGCAGCCTGCTCACCCAGGGTGCTTTCTCACTGAACTGTTCCAGAGCACATCCTTCTGCAGAAGTAATGTTTGCCTTGCTGAATAACTTGAGCAGTGCCTGATTTCTTGCAGCACAGGGTATTTCCAGCAAGGGGCTCACCAACCTGAAGGCCCAATGCAGCTGCAAGGTAGGCACTGCAGGGAGACTGGAACATGGGGTGGAGACACTGTGACTGACGGAACCTGGAGCCTTTCCAGCTCAGACTCTTGCCCCACTGCCTGCAGGTGCATCTGAATGTCAGCTGCCCGACCCTCACCATGCACTCAGCACGCTGGCCTGAGTAGGGAGACAGAGCTGGGTTTTTATTATTGTTTATGCATTGTCTCCATCTAATCTTGAGACTCCAGCTGGAGCTGGCCAGTGTGGTCCTTGAGCAGCAGTTAAGTCCAGTCCCCAACCACTTCCCTCCTCCTGCTAACAGGAAGCTCTGCCCTAATAGCCCCAGGGCCCAGTGTAGGACAACTAGGGGCTGGACAACTATGCTTCTTTGTCCACCCAAATTGTTCAAATTAACCAATCAACAGAGAGCAGGAAAAACCTAGCTACCCCTACCTGTGAGCCATTGTCAACCCCCATAGCTCCAGAGGGCCATCACCCAGCCCCAGGGACACCCCCTGTGGCCCTACCTGGCAGCTTCCTCTTGGTTAGAGCTCTGCCTTCCATCTCCCCAGGGTCACTGTGGGAGTCCACATTGAAAGACCCTTTAAACCTTCTGTAACAGGGGTCTGGGCAGCCTCTGGCCCCAGCCCCAGGAGGATGAGGCAGGGTGATCCACAGGAAGATGCCCTGAGTGTGAGAAATAGAAAGTCTAGTGGCTCTTTTTCACAGTCTGGTATTCAGCCTTTATTGGATCCAATCGCAGCCCTTTCCTTTTGCCCACCCTAATTCTAAAATTAGCCAATCATGTAGATTACATCCCAGACTCCTCTGAAGGATGTGAAGGGAGGGTACAGGTAAGAACAATGGAAAGAACCCACATGGATAAATCTTCTTTTCCTTTAAAGAGTTCTAAGCAAGCAAATGAACAGTGGCAACACGGTGTAAGAATATAGTAGTTAGTCTTTTTCAGTCACAAGAAGCACACCTGGAGGCTAAGGGTAGGCATTAATGATCACCATCAAGGCCTAATTCAAATGTAAAAGACCTTGAGGCTCCTCTGTGGGCTGGACTGTCCTATGGAACAGTCCAGCCAACTCCTTTATCCCAGAGGTGGAAAACCAGAAGGTGGGGTGAACCCAGATGGAAGTTATAGGAGGACATGTGGGGGTGAACCTGGATGGAAAGGAAGACAGTGGCTTTGATTCTGAGTGTTTAACATAGCTTTTGCTCCATGCTCTACCCAGAACCATGTATAAACTCCTAAGTTGGCACACCAAAATGGGTTTTTCTGCTGTCAGGGCCCCTCCCACATGGTGAATCTGTCCCTTCTCCCTTAAGTAAATCCTGATCCTTTTACTCTTCCCTTTTATCATTGTCTGTGGATCTTATTCTTCAAAATTCAGGAGACAAGAACCAAGAGGAAATTGGTAAAGTCCTCCATGAGGCCACTGGAAGCCACACTCTTGCTGGGCACTGGCCCCACCAACCGACTGCCATGGAATTCTGTGATGGACACTTGGGCTTTGCCTTGTATGTCAGTTTCAGAGGCATTTCTTGTCTGCCACGTGATGTCCTGTGGACACAGGATCATTGCCATCACCATAACTGCCATTCGCCAGCAGGATGGGTGGCACCAGCTCTGCCCACCTTGATCCTGAGGGTCTGACTCTGCAAAGGCATAGTCTCCCTGGAATTGATGGACAAAACACAGAGGCACACATCAGGCAAACACACACCTCCTTACACATCACACAACCCAATACACATGTCACACACACCCACTCAACACACAGTACTATAACTCACATGCCACAAAACACATCATCCTGTCCAAACTGTGCTACACAAACAACACGTGACATGCACAGCACCCAACTATCCACACACAAACACAGCACACACACGTCATGCACACCACACACATACACTGCATACACACCACATACATAAACATTATACTACACACCTACACCATTCTTTGAACATTATTAAAGCTTTTTTGTGGCTCACTATATGATCAGTGTTTGGAAAAGTCTGTGCACGTGTGTCTCTGTGTCCTGCAGCTGCACCTCAGGTTCCAGGGCCATGTGGTGTGGCCATGGGGGGCCTTGGGTCCTAGAGGAGGGGCTCATGTGCCCCTGGGGCTCACCCTCCTGGGCCCTGCTGAGCCCCTCCCATCCTAGCTGCCTCTGGTGATACACTGAGGGATCAGGGCCGAGCTCTTATGCTACCTATCATCCAAGGACACCCCTGGGCACCCACAGGACAGAAGCCGCACCACACAACTCAGTATCCCCATGCTCTAGAGCTGTGGGCTCCCTCCACCCATCACTCAAGTGGCCTTTCCTTCTGCTGGTCCAGATGCCAGGGACTTCCCACCCAAGGACTTTTCCTAATGTCCTTCACATTTCTCCAATGCTCATGCCTCCCCCTGGAATGCAGAACTGGAGAGGGGAATATTAACCATGGGGTGGGCCTCCAGGGTGGGCTCAGAGGCCCTCCTCTCTGGACTCTGTCTCCAACTCTAACTGTGCCTCAGCGACCTGCCCCAAAGCCCAGAAGCTGCTTGGGGTGGTCTGTGCAAGTGGGGGATCCATGTCCTTAGGGGGACATGATTTGGGGGCCTATTATAGGGGGAGAAAAGATGAAAGGTAGGGAGTTCAGGAGGGGACTAAGAAGACCCTGGAAGCTGGGAAACCACAGGCCCAGGGTGTACATAGCCACACCTGCTGTGCAGGGGACATAGACAGCACCTCAGTGAGGGGCCCAGGGTCTGTAGACTGGGGACCCTTGGGAGCCCTAGAAGGGGAGCAGGCACTGGGGAGGAACTTTTGGACTTCTGGACCCAAGAATCTGGAGTCCCTGCTGACTGACTGGGGCATTCACCAGTGTCAGAGAAGACAATATAAAACAGAAAAATGAATTGAATCACAATTTGGCCAAAACCGAGCATGAAGCTGATCTGCCTCTGCCTGTCCTTCCATCTGCAGGAAGGAAGCCAGGAGACAGAGGGAGAATCTGATCTTCCTCTTCTGTCCTACAGAAGCACTGCCATCCACAGGAACAAAGCTGGGATATGCAGTTGTGTAGGCTCAGGGGACCCTGCTGGGGAACTGATCAGTTCCCTCTAGCCCTATATTCCTTCCTGGGTTAGGGCTTTGGCCTGGCCAAAGCTTCCATCCTGGCCATGGGACGGTTGACTGCAGGGAGCTGGGATGTTGGTAGGAAATGGCAGGGATTGAGAAAAGGGCAATATGGAATTTCTTTGAAATTTTCTGATTTTTATTGTGCCTTGTCTCAGTCTCTCCGTCTTGTCCATCCTTCAGTCTTGAGGGATCTGGGGCTCCCTGTCTTCTGGCCCTTTATTGAGATCCCTTTAAGGGAACCCTGAGCTTGTGAGTGAAAAGAGCCAACCTGCAAAGATGCCCACTGCTTCCACCTAGTGGAAAACTTGGGAAACCTGCTCTGAAGCCTTGGCAATGCCTGCTTTAGGTAGGGTTGGCACCCACCCATCTTCATTCTGACAATTCCCCTGTCTCCGAATAATCTTTTCTGAAGACATTACTGATTGTCCATCAAGTGGTCTGGGCCTAAGTCGCTAGAATGGACTTGTCTTGGTCTGATCTAGCCCCTCATCAGGGACAGGTCCCAGTCCCTCCTTGACCAGAAGTTACAGACTGTTAAGAGTCAGTGTCAAAAGACCCTTTCTGAGCCAAATTTGAGCAATAAAGCAGGCTTAGAAAGAGTGGTTCCCGGGCTAAGCTTTTACCTGGAGTCCTGAAGCACTTGCCTGGGGTCCATCAGGAGCAGCACCAGGAGGGCTTGCAGTGGAGAAGGGGCCCTGGTCAGCATCTGCTCCCCTGCCCAGCCCCAGATTCCAGGTTCCCTGGCTGCCGTCACTGTCCTGTCCAAGTTACCAGGACCCCCTTTCACCTTATGGGCCTCCACTTTTCTCCAGGCCTCTGGGGCTGTCCACCATGAAAGTCATTGGGGACATCTGGGGGGTTGTGGGGCTCAAAACAGGTGCTCAGATCTACCTTATTGCCCATCCTCCCAATGCTGCATGCATAGAGAACTTTGCTATCTCCTCATTTATCCTTGGGGTACATGCACCTAAGTGTGGTCCCAAAACCCAGTCCCTTCCTCCAATGGTAGAGCTAAGGGACCCCGGATCTCCTCTGCCTCATCCTCCCCTGTCAAAAGGGTGGATCCTGCAGTTCTTCCTGGGAGACCATCTGAGATCAGGGGCAGGCTCCTGGAGGCCCCAGCTGTGGAGTCAATGAGGCATCACAACCGTGACCAGGTGAACCTGGCTGCTAACTCACACTCAGGGTCTTTGGGAAAACATTCTATCTGCAAATAAATTCTTTCTTTATTGTGTTACAAAACAACACACGTCACTGTGGAAACCTTGGGGAAGGTGGAGAAGGTGAGAGCAGGAGGAAGCGGTGGCCTGCATGGAGACACACAGGAGACCTCAGCCCCTGAGTCAGGCCGGCATCTCTGCGGTCTGTGAGCAGGGAGATGGAGGCCTTACACACTCCGCTGCTGAAGCTGACCTGGAAGGTGCTTAGCAGATGCCTCCACTCCACCTCTGACCAGGGCTGGACGAGGCCTTCGCCTTCTTTCCACTCGGCAGGGCTGAGCAAGGCCATTGTCGCAGATGGCAGGGGACATCTGTAGTCTGGATTTTCCAAAGAGCCAACACTGCCTTTGCATCTGGAGGATGGCAATTTTTTAATTTACCTTTCCCTACAACCTATTCTTCCCTGCAGGGGCAGAAAGACGCACTTTTCAGGTCTGTGTCATTCCTCAAACCATGTGTGTCAGATCCTTTTTTCTAGTTAAGGTCCCCATCAATCTGTCCCTTTCATCCATGGACTGGACCCATCGTCTCAGCCCTAGTCAGGGGCACATTCTGCAGCCGCATTCCCTGCCAAAGACTAAAATTACCCCATCCCTGACTGTCCTCTAGAAACTCAGGAGACTCCCAGAATCTGCCAGGAGATCACTCCAGAAGAGACATAGGAGCTCACCCTGCAGTGTGCACAAGTCTTCCATTGAGTGTGGTCACCAGGTCAAAACATTCATAGAGCCTGGTGCAGTGGCTCCTTCACCTTCACTCCTCATCACAGAAGTATTTCCTCCCTTGGTCTGAAACAGAATTTCCACTTCACATTGCAATGCACATTTCATGGGCTCATCCTGCCTTACTGGGTAAACACCTCCTCTTCCCCTTTCAAGTGCTTGGCAATTTTTAGAAGTGGACAAGTGAACAGAGTTTCTTCGATTGCTTCATCTGCATTATTGAGCCCAAGGAATGTGAGCTTGAGGCTGGGTTGTGTGCTGGTCCAGTTACCAACTTGCTTTCCAAAACTTCCTACTGGCTTATTGGGCTTGTAGCATATTTGGAGACAAGAACCCAGAGGAAATTGGTGAAGGCCTCCATCAGGCCACTGGAAACCCTGATCCTGCTAGGCACCAGGCCCATCAGCCAACTGCCATCTTGACACTGGAATTCTATGATGAACACTTGGGCCTTGCCTTATATATCAATCTCAGGAGTTCCTTGTCTGCCACAGACTGTTCTGTGGACAAAGGGATCATTGTCATTAACATAACTGCCACTCACCAACACAAGGCAGGTGGCATCTTGACCCTGAGGGTCTGGCTCTGCAAAGGAACAATCACACTAGAATTGACAGACAAAACTACACACACACATACCAGATGCCCACACACCTCCTTGCACATCACACAACCCAACACACATAGTCACATACACCCACTCAGCACACAGTATGACAACTCAAATGCCAAGAAACACACCATTCTGTCCAAACTGTGCTGTACAAACAACACACAACATGCACAGCATCCAACTATCCACACACAAACACAGCACACACACGACATGCACACATCACACACACACTGCCCATCCACACCATACTTTGGATGTTATTAAGGCTCTTTTGTGGTTCATTATTCAGCAAGTATATGGAAATTCTGTGCACATGTGTCCTTGTATCCTGCAGCTGCTGATCATGTTTCCTGTGTCGTGTGGGGTGGCTGTGGAAGCCTTGGGACCTGGAGGAGGGGCTTGCACTCCCCTGGGGCTCACCCTCCTGGGCCCTCCTGAGCCCTCCTGAGCCCTTCCTGCCCCAGCTGCATCTAGTGATACACTGAGGGATCAGGGCCCAGCCCTTCTGTTGCCCATCTGCTGCTCAGGCTACACCTGGGTATCCACAGGACAGCAGCCACACCACATAACTCAGTTTCCCCATGCCCTCAAGCTGTGGACTCCCTCCACCCCTCACCTTTCCTTCTGTTGACCCAGATGCCAGGGGCTTTCCATTGAAGGGATTTGCCCCATGTCCTTCACATTTCTCCAGTGAGCTGGACTCCAGCTGCTGCCTCCTAGAATGCAAAACTAGGGAGGGGGATATTAACCATAGGGTGGGCCTCCAGGGTGGGGTTCGGAGGCCCTCCTCTCTAGACTCTCACTCCAGCCCTGACTATGCCCCAGTGACCTGCCCTGAAGCCCAGGAGCTGCTTGAGGGTGGTCTAGGAAGGTGGGGGGCTCCATGCCCTTAGGAGGACTTGCCGAAGGGGCCTGGTACAGGGGGAAAAGGGAAGAAAGGTGGGGAGTCCAAGAGGGGACTGAAGAGACACTGGAAGCTGGGATACCACATGCCCAGCCTGGTCATAGCTTCTAACTGTGCAGGGGACATGGACAGCATCTCAGTGAGGGGCCCAGGGTCAGTAGGCTGGGAACCCTTGGGAGTTTCAGCAGGGGAGCAAGCATAGGGGATGACATTTTTTTTTTATTCCCAGGGCTCAACAATCTAGAGTCCCTGCTGACTGGATAGGGGCACTCACCAACATCAGAAATAAGAAAAGACAATATAAAAAGAAAAAAATGAATTCAATCACAATTTGGCCAAATCAAAGGAAGATGCTGATCTGCCTCCACCTGTCCCATAGAAGCAGTGCCATCTACAGGAACGAAGCTGGGAGATGCAGACGTGTAGATCCACTGTGTCTGGAGCTCTTTTTCCTCCCCTCAGTGCTGCTCCTCCCACTGGGTACAGAGCAGAACACGGTGAGTATGTCCCCAAAAATCTGGACTAAAGACAGGGAAGAAGAACCCACTCTCAATCTCCAACACTTCCTCTAGGGAAGAGCTGACCAACCTGGGAAAGAGTCTAGGTGACTGAGAAGGTGGACCATGAAGCTGACTGTGGCTGTCATCAGTGAATAAGAGCCCAGAAGGGACAAAAAGAGAGCCTAGGAGGAGGGCAGAGCCCTGCTCCCAACCTTTCCCAGGGAGGACCCTGAGAAGGAGGCAGCCTGTGCAGAAGGAGGCTCAGGGGTAGGTACAGGAAATCTCTGCCTCAGGGCTCTGAACCTCGGGACAGCCATCTCTGGCACAGTGCAGAAAGGCACCCTGCAGAATGCCTGTCAGCAGCCACAGATCTATCTACTAAGTAAGAGGACAGAACAACCCAACCAGGACAGCCAGATGTCTCCAGGAATCATCACAAGCTGGGGTGATGAAGGACCACCGTGAGTTGAAAGTACTCCTGCACCACACGAGAGGCAGCCAAGAAATTCAAACTCCCAGCATCTCAAGAGCCCAAAACAAAACACACAACAAACTCTTCGAGGGACAGGCAAGAAAGAGAATATTCACTCAACAACAAAGATCAAAAGGAAAAACACCCACCATATTCTCATAAAGAAGTAACACTAGAGAGAGGGTGGTACTCACTAGTAGGCAACAAAGAACCAACTGCAATGAAGACACACTGGGGTGAGGCCCCTGGACACAGAGGTGCTTTAGCACTGGTGGGCAAAGAGCGCTCACCCACAGGAACCAAAAGAAATTGAGCACTGGGGGGCGAGGGGCTCTCACAGAGGAGACTCATCACTGAGCAGGAGGGTACTCACACTCAGGCCGCTGAGGAGACTGCGTGCTGGTGGGCAAGGGGAGCTCACACTCAGGATTCACACAACACAGATTCTTTTAGAGAATATCCTTCAGGGCTATATCTCGGGTACCACAGTGATGGAGGGACAGTGGTGGTTTCTCACTGGTCTCAGGAAGTTCTCCATGATGGTGAGAAATGGTTCTTTGCCATATTTCACTATATCCTGTCAAGGTAGGAATTGCTCCTTATCCACAGATCCCAGTGGGTTTCTACTCTGGTGAAACGATAGAATCTAGAACTCAGAGAATCCTGAGCAATGGTGGGTGAGGGGTGCTCACTGAGAGGACACAGAGGAGAGTGAGCACTGTTAGGTGAGGGGAGCTCACCCTAGAATCAAGAGGAAACTGAACACAGTTGAGCAAGGGGCCCTCACCCTCATGACCCAGAAGAGACTGAGTACTGCTGAGCGTGAAGGAAACAAACAGATCAAGGACCATTCCATAGTGCTGCCAAGAGTTTAAGAAAAATAACTGCATTGTTGGTGGTACAATAACTTGGGAGACTGAGACAGGAGGATAGCAAATTTGAGGCTAGCTTCAGCAACCTAGAGAGACCCTACTAAAATTAAAAATACAGAGGACTAGGGATATAGCTCAGTGGTAAAGCACTCCAGTACCAAAAAAAGGGGAAGGAGGAAGGAAGGAAATTAAAAATGGATAACTCTTTCTCTTTCAGAAGTGGGAGAAGAATGAGAAGAAACTGTAGAATCAGATGGTCTGTGATTTTTATACAGGTTCAAACTGGCCCTCTTTGTGATATGAGAAAATGTTGAGCTTCAATTTAAGCCTGCAAAACAACAATGCTATTTTTTCTATTCCCATTGAATTGTCATGAGAGTAGGAAAAAAAAAAAAAAAACAGAAAATACATTGTCAAAATCCAAAATACCAAATAGAAGAGAGGTGTTCTTACAAACTAAAAATTTTATTTTATTTTTTTATTTTATTTTATTTTTTTTAAAGAGAGAGAGAGAGAGAGAGAGAGAGAATTTTTTTTTTAATATTTATTTTTTAGTATTCGGCGGACACAACATCTTTGTTTGTATGTGGTGCTGAGGATCGAACCCGGGCTGCACGCATGCCAGGTGAGCGCGCTACCGCTTGATCCACATCTCCAGCCCCCAAACTAAAAATTTTAACTAACCTCTAGTTACTCTTCCTCTTACTGGGGGAAAAATAATAATAAAGTTTCATTTTAGGTAATCACCAGGATATATACAAAATGAAATATTGTAGCAAAAATAAAATATTCATTTTAAAAAAAGAAAGATCCATTTATGTTTAGGTCAAGTCAGAAAATGTTAAATATGAAAATAAATCCAGGAGAGGGAGGGAAGAAGGCTTCAAGATAAAATGATGTGAAAATGTCTGCAGGAGAGCATATGTAAGAGACATTGGGGGAGCACTGGAGGGCGAGGGGCTCTCACCCACAAGGTTGAGAGTTTTGTATCTTATTTAGTATTAACCTAAGATTATAGAGTACTATTTAAAAATGACACCAGAGACAAAGCAGAGTTCTAGATAAAATGATAAGATCCTGGGATAACTTAAGGATGCCAGGCATGGACATCACATCAAACAATAATTCTTACACCTGGCTTTCCCAGGATCACTTGGGAAAGACAAAGAAAGGCAAAATCAGATCACCAAGACCCCCTTCCCTAGATGAACTGCTCAGCTAAGCTTCCTCTCCTTTACATATTGAACCACTGTGTAGTGTGCTACGTCAACAAAGGTTCCCAAGGTGAGGGGAAAAATCTGGAATAATATTCCAATATTAATATCCATACATTCACTGGAAAAAAAATGATATGAAAATCACAAGTGTTTCCATAAAACACAGAGAGATTTTTCTTCTTACAAACAACTCTTCCTAGGGCTCCCTTCATGTCTCTGTTCCTTAGGCTGTAGATGAAGGGGTTCAGCATGGGAGTCACCACCGTGTACATCAGAGCCATGATGGGTTCTTTCACAGTAGAATTATCAGCTGATGGACATAAATAGAGGCCAATAATTGTCCCAAAGAACAGTGACACCACGGAAATGTGGGAGCCACACGTGGAGAAGGCCTTGTGAATACCACGAGAAGAAGGGACCTTGAGGATGGAGGAGAAAATTCATGCATAAGATATAATGATGAGTAAGAATGGGAAGAAAACAATGATCCTCCCATGATAAATATCACTAGCTCCTTGACATGAGAGTCAGAGCAGGCCAGCTTCAGCACAGCAGATAAGTCACAGAAAAAGTGGGGGATCATGTCATCCACACAAAAAAGACGGTCTTAGGTGGAGTTATAGCTCAGTTGGTACAGTGATTGCTGCACATGCACAAGGCCCTGGGCTCAATTCCCAGCATCACAAAAAACAAAACAAACAAACAAAAAAAACTAGTCTTGCCATAAGCAGAGTGTGCAACAGGGCATGGAGCATGGTCAGCACCCAGGATAGCACCACCAGGGAGAGACAGAGCCAGAGCTTGGGGCTCATGATGGTGGTGTAGTGCAGCGGGAAGCAGGTGGCCACATAGTAGTCATAGGTCATGGCCACAAGGAAGAAGCTCTCCAGGTCTCCAAAAAACAGGAGGAAGTACATTTGAGTCAGGCAGCCTGCATAGGGGTTGGAGGGAATTTGAATCTGCATGTTCTGCAACAGTTTAGGAATGGTCACAGAGGAAAAACTGAGGTCAGAAAAGGACAAGTTGCTGAGAAACAAATACATAGGCGTGTGCAGATGGGAGTCCAGGTGAATGAGGATGATGGGGAGGACCTTCCCTAAGACAGAGGTAAGATACATGGCCAGGAACAAGGCATAGAACAGGTTTTGGTGTTCTGGCTGGATGGGCAGGTCTAGGAGGAGAAACTCTGAGATGAGAGTTTGGTTCCTTCCTATCATGCTCTGTCTCCAGTCTCTTAAAGAGACAATAATACAGTCCTTTAGAAACTCAAATAAAATCACATATTTCTATGATATATAACCTGTTAGGGGTCTATCAAAAATCTTTATTTCACTCTTTGCAATAATTACCATCTTATACCACAATGTGTATAATTATAATCTTTTTTAAAAAGACATGATATTTGCTTCACTTCTTTTTAACATGGTATAATATTCCATTCTTTTGTAAACATTTCTGACACACAAAATGTCTTGATGTGGTCTGGTTTGGTTTGGTTTTTGCTTTTCTGCCAGGCCAGTCACCCTCAGTGATTATAACTGGGTCCTGCTTTTTCAGTTTCTGACATGGTCATGCTCTTTAGGAATTTTTCTAAACTTTACAGCCTTCTAACTCAACATATACTCCCAAGAAAAACTCATGTACTTCAAAGTTTCAAATATCATTTAAAACTCAAGTGTTGACCTCTTTCTATCCTACAGAACCCTATTTTAAGACTTAATGATTATCTTCCCTTGAATGTACCACAGGCATAGTAAGTAAAACAGACCCCAAGTGAAATTCATGATCTCTGCCTGCTCCTTTCCCAACCCTGTCCTCCTGTCTCTCTTATTAAGTAAAAGGAATTCAGGCTCAAACTCAGAAACCTGAGAGTTTTATTTCACTCCCTCATTTCTCTCACCATCCATATCCAATCCAGCAAGTCCTACAGAGTCTGCACTGCATTCTGAATTCATCCACTCTTTGTTCCAAACATCACTACCTTAGATAAGCTGACCTCCTATGTCACTTGAACTGTGCGAACTGCCTCTTAAATTCCTGCTTCTAAGCTTCAATACCCTTCTCCTCCAAATACTTTCTTTTGCACTGTGACAATATAAGATGAAATTCTGGTCACCCCTCTCTTCTGATTACATCCAGTGATAGATTCTCAGTGCTCTTAAGAAAAAAGGCAAAGGACTACCAACTAAGAAAAGCCCAGGACCGGATGGGTATACAGCAGAGTTTTACAAAACCTTTAAAGAGGAACTAATACCAATACTTTTCAAGCTACTTCGGGAAATAGAAAAAGAGGGAGAACTTCCAAATTCATTCTACGAGGCCAACATCACCCTGATACCTAAACCAGACAAAGACACTTCAAAGAAAGAAAACTACAGACCAATATCTCTAATGAACCTAGATGCAAAAATCCTCAATAAAATTCTGGCCACTCGGATACAAAGGCACATCAAAAAAATTGTGCACCATGATCAAGTAGGATTCATCCCTGGGATGCAAGGCTGGTTCAATATAAGGAAATCAATAAATGTTATTCACCACATCAATAGACTTAAAAATAAGAACCATATGATCATCTCGATAGATGCGGAAAAAGCATTCGACAAAGTACAGCATCCCTTTATGTTCAAAACTCTAGAAAAACTAGGGATAACAGGAACATACCTCAATATTGTAAAAGCAATCTATGCTAAGCCTCAGGCTAGCATCATTCTGAATGGAGAAAAATTGAAGGCATTCCCTCTAAAATCTGGAACAAGACAGGGATGCCCTCTCTCACCACTTCTGTTCAACATAGTTCTCGAAACACTGGCCAGAGCAATTAGACAAACGAAAGAAATTAAAGGCATCAAAATAGGAAAAGAAGAACTTAAATTATCACTATTTGCAGATGACATGATTCTATACCTAGCAGACCCAAAAGGGTCTACAAAGAAACTATTAGAGCTAATAAATGAATTCAGCAAAGTGGCAGGATATAAAATCAACACGCATAAATCAAAGGCATTCCTGTATATCAGCGACAAATCCTCTGAAATGGAAATGAGGACAACCACTCCATTCACAATATCTTCAAAAAAAATAAAATACTTGGGAATCAACCTAACAAAAGAGGTGAAAGACTTATACAATGAAAACTACAGAACCCTAAAGAGAGAAATAGAAGAAGATCTTAGAAGATGGAAAAATATACCCTGTTCATGGATAGGCAGAACTAACATCATCAAAATGGCGATATTACCAAAAGTTCTCTATAGGTTTAATGCAATGCCAATCAAAATCCCAACGGCATTTCTTGTAGAAATAGAGAAAGCAATCATGAAATTCATATGGAAAAATAAAAGACCCAGAATAGCAAAAACAATGCTAAGCAGGAAGTGTGAATCAGGCGGTATAGCGATACCAGACTTCAAACTATATTACAGAGCAATAGTAACAAAAACAGCATGGTACTGGTACCAAAACAGGCGGGTGGACCAATGGTACAGAATAGAGGACACAGAAACCAATCCACAAAACTACAACTATCTTATATTTGATAAAGGGTCTAAAAGCATGCAATGGAGGAAGGATAGCATCTTCAACAAATGGTGCTGGGAAAACTGGAAATCCATATGCAACAAAATGAAACTGAATCCCTTTCTCTCGCCATGCACAAAAGTTAATTCAAAATGGATCAAGGAGCTTGATATCAAATCAGAGACGCGCCGTCTGATAGAAGAAAAAGTTGGCTACGATCTACAGTCGGTGGGGTCGGGCTCCAAATTCCTCAATAGGACACCCATAGCACAAAAGTTAATAACTAGAATCAACAAATGGGACTTACTCAAACTAAAAAGTTTTTTCTCAGCAAAAGATACAATAAGAGAGGTAAATAGAGAGCCTACAACCTGGGAACAAATCTTTACTCCTCACACTTCAGATAGAGCCCTAATATCCAGAGTATACAAAGAGCTCAAAAAATTAGACAATAAGAGAACAAACAACCCAATCAACAAATGGGCCAAGGACCTGAACAGACACTTCTCAGAGGAGGACATACAGTCAATCAACAAGTACATGAAAAAATGCTCACCATCTCTAGCAGTCAGAGAAATGCAAATCAAAACCACCCTAAGATACCATCTCACTCCAGTTAGATTGGCAGCCATTATGAAGTCAAACAACAACAAGTGCTGGCGAGGATGTGGGGAAAAGGGTACACTTGTACATTGCTGGTGGGACTGCAAATTGGTGCAGCCAATTTGGAAAGCAGTATGGAGATTTCTTGGAAAGCTGGGAATGGAGCCACCATTTGACCCAGCTATTCCCCTTCTCGGTCTATTCCCTAAAGACCTAAAAAGAGCATGCTACAGGGACACTGCTACATCGATGTTCATAGCAGCACAATTCACAATAGCTAGACTGTGGAACCAACCTAGATGCCCTTCAATGGATGAATGGATAAAAAAAATGTGGCATTTATACACAATGGAGTATTACTCTGCATTAAAAAATGACAAAATCATAGAATTTACAGGGAAATGGATGGCATTAGAGCAGATTATGCTAAGTGAAGCTAGCCAATCCCTAAAAAACAAATGTCAAATGTCTTCTTTGATATAAGGAGAGTAGCTAAGAACAGAGTAGGGTCGAAGAGCATGAGAAGAAGATTAACATTAAACAGGGATGAGAGGTGGGAGGGAAAGGGAGAGAGAAGGGAAAATGCATGGAAATGGAAGGAGACCCTCAGAGGTATACAAAAGTACATACAAGAGGAAGTGAGGGGAAGGGGAAAAATAATACAAGGGGGACAAACGAATGTCAGTAAAGGGGGCAGAGAGAGAAGAGGGGAGGGGAGGGGAGGGGAGGGGAGGGGAGGGGAGGGGAGGGGAGGGGGGATAGTAGAGGATAGGAAAGACAGCAGAATACAACAGACACTAGTATGGCAATATGTAAATCAATGGATGTGTAACTGATGTGATTCTGCAATCTGTATATGGGGTAAAAATGGGAGCTCATAACCCACTTGAATCAAATGGTGAAATATGATATATCAAGAACTATGTAATGTTTTGAACAGCCAACAATAAAAAATAAAAAAAAAAAAAAGAAAAAAGGCAAAGTTCCCTTCAGGAGCACAAATGACACTTCATTACCTGATCCTTTCCCACTTCCTTAGCCTCTCCTGGCTGCACGATGCCTCTTGCCTCCCCTGTCTGCAGTGCTGGGCTGAAGCCATCATTTCTAGGCTCCAGTGTTTCGCACTTGCTGTTTCTCCTGCCTCCCGCCTGCTTTCCTTGCCTCCCTCTTCACCTAGCCTACCCCCTCCTCTTTCAGGGGTATTACGTGGCACTTGCTAAGCTAAACCTTCCTTGTATCATGCTACAATTTCCACAGCATTCTGGACTCATCTCATGGCACTCAGTGCCCTGATCCCTGGTTGATAGCTGACTTCCCATTGATTAGGAACTCCATGAAGAAAAGTCATGTCTGCCTCATGACTGCAGCAGGGCAGCCCCCGGCCTGGAGCCTGACGTGGTCAGTGTCCCATAAATACTTACTGACTGCCTTTCAGGCTGAGGCACACATTCCTTCACTTTAAAAGACAGCAAAATCTAGTTAAAATTGCTGCTATTGTCAATTGTTTTCAGACCAAGAACTCACTTATTTACCATTTAGCTATGCATTTTGACACTCTGTTTCAAACTTCATGGATGTAATTTTGCAAACATGGAAAACATTAGGGTACATTAGATCTACTGCTCATTTCACTACTTTGTATTGAGTTGGTCTAAAACTCCCCCTTTCTTTAAGTCCCTAGGAACCTAGGAGGTTTCTAGTCTTACTTATTTATTTATTAAGTGTAGATGGACACAATACCTTTATTTTTTGTTGTTTATTTTTATGTGGTGCTGAGAATCAAACCCAGAGCCTCATATATGCAAGGCCAGCACTCTACCACTGAGCTACAACCACAGCACCTGGTCTAAAAGTCTTTTATGATTCATTTCACCTTATGTCATTGATATTGGTGTGGGGAAAAATTAACATGATGGTAATTTTAGAAATTATGGGGGAGACAAAAACAATTCTACCTTCAAGCCCTTAATTGAGTTCTTCCTCCACTATCCACAGCCCATATGGTGGTTAATTTCATGGTTAGTTTCATTTCATTTCAACTCTGCTAGGCCCTAGTACCTAATGTGTAAGTCTTAGTTAGATTTTCATCACTATGACCAAAATCCTTGACATAAGCAACTTAAAGGTGGAAAGTTTATTTGGGTTCACAGTTTGGGGTTTTCGTCCATGGATGTCTGGCTCTGTTGCTCTAGGCCTGAGGTGAGGCAGATCAAAATGATGTAAGAATGTGGTGAAGGAAAGCTGCTCAGCTCATGGCAGCAGGATGCAGAAAGAGAGTAAGGAGGGAGGGAAGGGCCCAGAGATAAACCCCTTCCAGCACCTGTCTCCAGTGACCTGTTTCCTCCATCTAGGTCCCACCTCCCTGCAGTCCATTCCACCCTCAATGGATTAATCCACTGATGAAGTCAGAGGCCTTAGATCCAATCACTTCCCCAAAGCCCCACCTCTGAACACATGAGACTGGTGGCCATTCCAGATCCAAACCACAGCACCTTGTTTTGGTCAAACACCAATCTAGATGGTTCTGGGAAGGCATTGTAATA
The DNA here is from genome assembly GCF_047511675.1 of Marmota flaviventris. Classification (NCBI taxonomy): domain Eukaryota; kingdom Metazoa; phylum Chordata; class Mammalia; order Rodentia; family Sciuridae; genus Marmota; species Marmota flaviventris. Next base: position 31,675,788 of record NC_092514.1, read on the forward strand.
TGATTAACATTCAAATCAATAAAACAAATCACCCTTCTTGGGGCGGGGGTGTCTTGCCTTAAAAGGAAAGTCTGCTGAAGAGAAAAGGGTTCTACTCCAGCTTGCCTTCAGACCCAAGATGGTAGCATCAACACTACTGGGCATCTGCTCTACTGACCTGCCCTGTAGATTTCAGACCTGCCAGTCCCATGATCATGCGAGTTAATTTCTTAAAATGAATCTCTTTTTCACTCTTTATCCCGTTCTTCTCTACCCCTTCCTCTTTATCTACACATATTTATCTGTGTAAATGGTCTGGTTCTGATTTCTGGAAAATTCTGACTCTAATATAACTGTACCCCAAATCTGACAAATAAATCAGAGTAGGGGCATTAATAGATGTAAGGAGCTCCTTAACTAAAAAGACATAATGGAAGCCAACCACTGGGATCTTCACCCTGGTGGTGGTGGTGGTGGTGTTTAATTCTGCTGCATTAGCAGTTTTTACCCTTGAACATTACCTGCTGACATTGCAATGGGAAGAAAATGTCTACTGCAAATCATACACCTGGTTTCTCACAATTTTTCTTTCCTTGTAACTGAGGAAATTCCATCCTGGATGTCAAGAGTGTGACTATGAATCACAAACAAGAGGCATCACTTTCAGCTGCTGTGCTGAGGATGGATTAACCTTCATGTCTCCCTGACCCATGAAATAAGGAATTCTCAGTGTGGGGTGTGCATAGGAATCAGTGAGGGCAGTGCTTCTAGACTTTAATGTACATGCAACTCACTTGGGCATAATGTTAAAATACTTATTCTGACTTCATGGTTCAGCTTTTATATTTTTCCTTAATACCCACAGAAATTCAATGTTTTGGTAGATGGGTTGAACAGGAATAGGAAGGACAAACATTTTCTTTAAATTGCAGATTATTGGATCCTCTCAGAAAAATTTAATCACAATGTCTGAAGAGGAGGGCTGTCCAAAAAATGTTAATTCTTTACAGATGATTTTAAAAGAAAGCCTGTTGCATTAAAGCCTACCTAGCTCACAGAGCTGTCATTATGTTGAAATGATATAATCTTGTTGTTGTATCATAAGATATACTGCACATTGATATTTATGAATGTTATCATTAACAATTCAACTTGCAGACATTAGACAAAATACTTATAGAATGTTGGGAAGATGTGAGAGGCAGAGGGGTATAGAACAGATAAGCCATCCCATTAAAAAAAAAAAAAACATCTTAGAGAACGCATAACCTGGAAAAACTATACCTTCAAATTGAAAAGACACTACAGGTGAAATAAGCACCATCCTTCTTGATTTACCTAGGATTTCTAAGAGTGACCTCTGACCTGAGATCCATCTCCCCTCATTCATTGTAGGCATGTGAAGTAAAAACCTCTAAAGTCATAATCTGTGTCTACACCACCCCAGCTCATATATCTTGCTACTCATTGCTGCACCTTAGGGAACCGGCTCCCGATGGACTTCAGATCCTGGGATAACTAATTATAAACAAAGTAATTACTCAGGACCTCACTAAGACAATTCTCTCAGAGTCCTGCCGCAGTGAGTGATTATAGCCATTGATCACACCTGACTATACTTTGGGGAACACTGAGGATAGAAACAAGCTCAGGGATGGATGCTTAATCACTGGCTGCTTGGGGAATGGGCAGGAGTTCTGTGCTGTGCCTATATAAGGAAAGGACAAGAATGAAAAAAAAAATGAACACCTCCACATCATGTCCAATACTTTCTCAGGTCAAGTTAGAAAAAGAAGCCCAGATTCCACATTATTTAGTTACTTTTGCCTCCTTACCTCTCTAGGAAAACCTTCATAGCACCCATCATTAACACCATCCCAAATACTCTTCATATATATCAGATGACCTCCTAATGTCATGGTCTATGTTCCTGAAATTGATTACAAGGCCATACCATCATTTATATTCCCTTCTTCAACTGCCTGCTCCGTATGGCCCCAGAACTTGGAAGTCACCAACTAAATTAAGTCCTGTGTGTGGTGATACGGTGCAAACTTCATTCCTAAGGAATCTGCATCCTCTATAGTCTTGCCTTTATTGGGTTGTTATAGATTATATTAACATTTATTTCTAGACATGAAAATAGGATGTGATACCCCAAAATTACCCCAGGTTTTCAGACTCAGTCCTCCCCACTCTAGTTGTGTACAAACAACCTTTTCCTTGGTATCAGTTTTAATCGCCTCTGCTCTTTGTGCATTGGTTTACTAAGAACCAAAAAACAATATACAGAGAAAGAGACTGTATTGTATTTCCAATTTCCAAATCAGTAAAACAGTTGTTACATCCCTGGCAGAAGAGCACATGCACTGAGAAATACATATCTTGATACACCATTTTAGGTTCATCAGTCTCATCTCTTCGTTCAGCCACAGCTGCAGGAACCAGCTCTGCACTGGCTTCAACCAGCTTGAGTGGATGCAACTTGACATCACCTTCCTTCAATCCTTCTCCACCTGCTCCTTAATTTTTGTTCTGGGACTTTTTATTTTATTTTGGTACTGGGATTGAACTCAGGGACACTCAACCACTGAGCCATATCCCCAGCCCCTTTTTTTGTATTTTATTTAGAGATACAGTTTCATTGAGTTGCTTAGTGCCTCACTAAGTTGCTGAGGCTGGCTTTGAACTCACAATCTTCATGCCTCAGCCTCCCAAGACGCTGGGATTACAGGTGTGTGCCACTGCACCTGTCTCTGGGACTTTTATGACTCCAGAGAAAGATGTTATGGGAACTCTCCTCATACTCACACAAATAACAAGGTCTATGATGCATTTTAAGTTAATTATTTTAGAGAATGAGAGGAATGAAGTAAACGGTTTTGTTGTTGTTGTTGTTGTTATTGTTTTGTTTCTTTAGCATGAGAAATCTGATTTCTCCAGCATCATTTGTTGAAGGCTATATTCCACTGATTTGCCTTGGTTACAGTATTAAAAATCAATGGAGGATATAAGAGTGAATCTAGTTCTGCATTTTATGCTATTATGACTCTCAATAGTGATATATGTTTCTATCTTTTCTTTAATATCACACTTACTTGGTCATTGTCACTTAATAGATTAGAAATAAGAAATGTGAAACTTTCTATTTTGCTCTTCTCTTTCAAAACTGATTTTAATTTCTAGCTTTGCCTTCACGTATAAATTCTATAGTAAGATCATCAATTTGTACACAAAAGAATCTTGTTGGAATTATGATTGGAATTTTGCTGAATCCTGAGAGAAGTTTTTGAAGAGTCAACATCTTAAGAATATTGAGTCTTCCAGTCCAGACCATAGTATGCATTTCCATTTCCATTTCTTACATCTTTTATTTCTTTAATCAGTGTTTTATAGTTTTGAGACACAATAGTTCCACTTATCCATGTTCTCATTTTTCCTGATTTCAGTTACTTCCACTAAACCATAGTCCTACAATATTTAATGAAAAAATTCCAGAAGTAATTGTCATGTTCTTTTTTTGCCCTTTCTCATTACATAATAATAAAAGGGTCGATTTTTCAATTCTCAAACAATCCTTAAAATTATTTTGAACTCAATGAAAAGGAAAGTACATCTTATAAAAATTACCAGGATGCAACAAAAGCAGTCCCTAGAGAAAAACTTATAGCATTAAATGCATGTATTCGAAAGTAAAAAAGATCTAAAGATGATTGTCCCTACTTCTATTTTATCAAGTTAGAAAAAGAAGACTAAATTAAATTTAAATTAAACAGAATTAAGTAAATAATAGAATGAGAATAGAAATCAATGTAATTGAAGCAGAAATCAATAAATAAAACCAGTGAAACTAAAAGCTGCTTCTTTGAAAAGATCTATGAAATTAAGCTGCCTCTAGTCAGACTAAGAGAGAGAAAGGAAGAGATAGAGACAAATGACATAAACACTTACATCAGGAATAAAATAATATTGTGAACAACTATATTACCATCAATTCACTAATCTAGATGCAAGAGACCAATTCCTTGAAAGAAAAAAAAAAATCTCACTAGTGCACCCAGGAAGAAATAGATGATCGGAATAGGCCTGTACCAATCAAGGAACTAGAGCCAATAAGTAATTACCTTCTAAAAGAGAAAGTGCCAAACCCAAATAGTATATTTGGGTATATTCTACCAACATTTAAGGAGAAAATTATACCAATTCTGTAGAACCTCTTTGGAATAAAGAAGAAGAGGGAATACTTCTTAATTCATTCTATGAGAACAGAATTACCATAATACCAAAACCCAATAAAGACATTACAAGAAAAGTACAGTCAATTATCTTTCATGAATACAGATGTAAAAATTCTCAACCAAAAATATTAGCAAATGAAATACAATCATGTATAAAAAGAATTATAAACCATGACCAACTGAAATCTATCCAAGTGATATATGAGGTTGGTTCAACATTCAAAAATCAATGATGTAAAGTCCATCACATCACAACCTATAGAAAAAAAATCATATGATCAAATCATTAAATGCAGAGAAAATCACTTGTCAAAATCCAGTACCCATTCATGAAAAATAAAAACCTGGTAAGTTAGGTGGAGCTAGGAAAACCTCAACTTCAGAAAGAATGGCTACCAAATAACCTACAGCTGATATACTTAATGGTGGGAAACTTAATTCATTCTCCCTAAAATCAAAAAAAAAAAGGCAAGCATGTTGCTTATCATCTCTGCTTTTCCACATAGTACTAGAAATCGCAGCTAATGTGATAAAAAGGGAAAAACAAATAGTGATAGATTGGAAAAGCAGAAATAAAACTGTCTGTGTCTGATGCTGACATGGTCCTCTAAGTATAGTAAGCCAAAAAAAGTTCACAAAATAACTCCATAACTAACAAATGGGTTATAGGAAGTTTGTATGATTCAAGCTAATATACATGAGTCAATTGATTTCCTGCACTCTAACAATGAGAATGTGGAATTTTATATTAAAATCACAATGTCATTTTAATTCTCATCCCCCTAAAATGTAATATTTTGGAATAAATCTAACAAAAATACATCAAAGATCTATAGGAGCAAGAAATATAAAGCACTGATGAAAGAAATAAAGAAAAATAAAATACACGAATATTCTTTGTTAGCAAGTCATGCATTTGATAAGAGATTAATATCCAGTATATTTAAGGAACACAAACTCTATTGAAAGAAAATAGATAATCCCATTAAGAAATGGGCAAGGGCCCTGAAATAGATATTTCTCAAAAGAAGACATATAAACAGTAACACATAAATTACTGAAAGATTTAAATATGAGAGCTAAGACTATGAAACTCCTAGAATGTAAGAGTAATCTTCATGAAGGTGGATTTAGCTGTGGTTCTGTGGTTATGACCAAAACAAAACAAACAACAATAACAAAAAAAAACAAAAACAAAAACAAAAAAAAACAAAACAAAAAAAAAAACAAAAAACCTCACAACAGAAGCAAGAATAGATGAATAAAAAACATATATGTATCAACAAACACTATATGAAAAGTTAATAAACAACCTATAAATGGGAGAAATTTGCATATCAGTTTGTAAGATTATTAATATGTAGAAAGAATTCTCACAACTAAGCGATAAAGACAAAAAGCCCAATTAAAATGTGCAAAGGAACTCAATGAATATTTCTACAAAGGAGATGTATAAATGGCCCCATGTGGCCCCATGTCCATGAAAAGATGTTCAATGTTATCAGTCATCCTCTACAGACCTTAAAAGTTTCAAGGAAGGCTTTCCAAAATGCTAGTTGTACACTAGGTTGATTTAGCTTTTAAAAATGGAAAAAAAAAAATATTGGTAAGAATGCGGAGGAATTGGAACTCCCATACATTGCTGGTGGGGATGTAAAATTGTGCAGCTGCTATGGAGAATTTATTCGACAAATTCTTCAAAAACAGAAGAGATGGTGCCCCTGGGCTGAGCGAGCTAGCCAGCCAGTGCCGCGCGGCCCGAGATGAAATGGCAGGTGCCCAGAGTGGCCAAGAGCGAGGAGCGCGAGCTGGGCCCAGGGGCCTGACCCCCGGGGCTGACCCATCGGCTGTGCAAGTTCAGGCAGTGCACAGGGACAGTCGACCGCCTGGGCCACTCGCGCCCCACTGACAAAAGCAGGCGGCCCCGCCCGCTCAGCTCTGGTGCAGCTGGAGCCAGCTGGTCCAGACGGCGGGTGGAGAGCAGCATGAGCAGTAAGAAGTACTGCAGCCTAGAGGAGGAGTTGGAAGATTGTTTCTTCACGGCCAAGAGGACCTTTTTAAGGAATGTGAAGAGCAGACATCTGTCAGAGAACATCTGAAGATAGTGGAGGAGGGAATCTCGGGAATCTCCTCTGCCTACACTGCAGGAGAGCAAGCATATCAACAGCCACAACAGCCTGGAGAAGAACTGCCTGGACATGAAGCTGAGCGAAGATGGCACCTACACGGGTTTCATCAAAGTGCATATGAAACTTCTGCGGCCCATGGCAGTGCCTGCTGGGATCAGGCCCCAGTCCATCAACGATGCCATCAAGGAAGTGAACCTGGGGCGATGAGGGACAAGCGGACATCTTTCTACATGCCACTGGATGTCATCTAGTAGTTGCCCATCAGCAACACAATCACAGTCTGCAAGGTCATCCAGGGGCTGCTCAAGAGGTTTATGGTAGTGGAAAATCCCCCAAAGTTTGCACTTTTTAAGCAAATACACAAGGATGGTCAAGTGCTCTTCTAGAAACTCTTTGTTGCTGACTGCTCCCTCTATCTGTGCCTCCTTGCTGGCCAGACACAGATGTCCTCAACTTTGTGCTAAAGGAGAATTAAACTGGAGAGGTGGAGTGGGACACATTCTCCATCCCTGAGTTCCAGAACTTCCTAAGGATCTTGGAAAAGGAGGAACAGGACAAAATCCAGCAAGTGCAGAAGAAGCACGACAAGTTTAGACAGAAATTGGAAGAGGCTTTAAGAGAATTACAGGGCAAACCTGGGTAACTGGTCTTGCTTCCTCTCCTCCTAATGCTCACAGATTTGCTTTTATTAATAATTATTATTTTGCAGCAGATACTTTTTCTCAGGACACCTCTGGTGGGTGTATTTGTACCCACCCAGCTGTTCCAGACGTGGCACAAAGTCTCTTCCATGGACAAGTGTCTGTGTGGGGGGTTGGCCCCTGCCCACTTCCCGTGCTGTGCCCCCCAACAGACTCCGCCAAGGATTAGAACTCATGAGATGGACAACATTGGCATCTCTCAAGCTGCAGGCCTTTCACTGACCAAATAGTTGCCTCTTTTGTCACCAAACCAGAACTTCTCACACCAGCCAGCAAAAGAAAAAGAGTAAAAGGTTTTAGAACTATATATTCTATCTCTGGCTTTGACTCATCTTTAGTTTCTCTTATTCGCCACCTTCAAAACCTTTATTTAGGTCAAATGTTGTAGCATATTTCTTTAGCAGGTCTGAGCTAAGTTCCTGAAAGCAGAATAATGTTCAGAAAAAGGTTATCCCACTGCCCAAGGCACCTGCTGTTCCTGCTTAAGGGAAGTTCATGTGGCCTCTGGCCTAGCTGCTGGGGTAAGGAGCACCAAGGCTGAGGCTGGCTCAGAGATTTGCAGCGAAGTTGCTACCTGCTCTGGCCCTGGTCCTCATTAGCAAGACTGTGCATGTGTAAACCCAAAGGTATACATACATGTGTTTGATCGTCACATCTTTGTCAATGCTGTTTGTTTTTAAGTTACAAATTTGAATTTAGCATTGCCATCATCCTCATGTGTTTCCATTAAGGGGAAACTAGCCATTTACCATTTTTAAAGTCTCCTGTTGAGTCCAGAAATCAGGCAGCAAGAGAAAGCCAGAAAGCATTGCAGAGAAACATGTCTAGGGGGAACGTAGTGGGTTGGCGGTGGCGACCTTACATGCCTCCTCCATCTTGGAGAGGACATGCTGTGCAACTGATAGGTGGCAGCACAGGCAGAGACCCGGAGCAGTGGGCGGGCACTGTGGAGGAAGTAGGGTCTGGAATTCAACAAAGAGCAGCCCGTCCTCTCAGAATCTTATCTTGGCTTTGGATCTTAGAAGAAAATCATTAAGCAGAGATCAGACACAGTGAATGAGCAGATGTTTTGGACACTGGACTGATTGAGCCAATCTCTATTTTTAAAATGGCTCAGAGCAACCAGGAGCTAGTGATTGACTTTCTGTCCTACAAGCTTTCCCAGAAAGAATACCCCTGGAGTCAGCTTAGTGAAGTGGAAGAGAATAAGATTGAAGCCCCAGAAGGGACTGAATCAGAGGCGGAGCCCACCAGTGCCATCAATGGAAACCCATCCTGGCATCTGATGGACAGCCCCATGGTGTGTGGAGCCACTGGCCACAAAAGGAGTTTGGATACTCCCGAGGTGACCCCATGGCAGGAGTGAAGCAAGCACTAAGGGAGGCAGGTGACAAGTTTGAACTATGGTGCTGGAAGGCATTCAGTGACGTGACGTCCCAGCTCCACATCACTCTGGGGACATCAGAGCTTTGAACAGGTAGTGAATGAACTCTTCCAGGATGAGGTAAACTGAGGTCACATTGTGGCTTTTTTTTGTCCTTCAGGGAACATAGTGCGTGGAATGCATAGACAAGGAGATGCAGGTATTGGTGAGTCAGATCGCAAGTTGGATAGCCATTTACCTGAATGATCACCTAGAGACTTGGATCCAGGAGAATGGCGGCTGGGACACTTTTGTGGAACTCTATGGGAATAATGTGGCAGTGAAGAGTTAGAAGGGCCAGGAGTGCTTCAACTGTTGTTTTCTGATGGGCATGACTATGGCTGCATGGTTCTGCTGGTCTGGCTGTTCAGTCAGAAATGACTAGACACTGACCACCCACTCACCCTCCTTCCCACTCCACCCCACCCCACCACATCCTTCTGTCCAGCCAGCATTGCCACCAGGAGAACCATTACATGCAGGCCACGCCCACCATCAGTCACTGTTAGAGTCTGTAAACAAGTCTGGATGGCGCCTGGCATTTTGCCAGAGGGAGTGGTTTATGAAGTAACGCCAGCGAGCCATTAAGTGTGGAGATTCCTTATTGGTTGACTGCTGTATCTAGTTTATGTTAATTAAGATAAGCTGTGTGGAATGTATAAATACCTCTGTTGTCCTACAATAAACGGCTCCCACTCCTGCTGTATCAATCTACACAAGTTGTTCGTCACCCCCCGGTTATTTTGCTGCAGCCAGACTGCGGCACATCACTGGCATGGGCCTATACCTGGGTCCCTGCAGTTAGTTTTCTAGATCTACCACACTTCTATGACAGCCACCTTTCTGCATACCTCAGGTCTCTTGGCCTTGAAATCTACAAATTTTCCCTAAAATCTGTCCTATGAAGGCTGGCAGCGGGTAGGGGCAGCTAGGAGCAGAAGGGCCCTACCTGGTTGGTAGAATCCTTACTACCCCTTAGCCTCTGAGACTACTTTCTTAGTAAGGAGCTAGAACAGTTTTTAACCCACCTCCCTAGATAGAGACTAGATTGCCTTTTTTTTTTTTGATGTTTGTAGCCTTAGAGTTGATCATCATTTTCCATCTCCTCTGGACCTGGGCCCTATTCCTTCCATCTCTACCCCCAAGAACCATTTAGAGGCCACTTTTGATTAATTAGGAATTCAGGCTGCTTGGGATAAAGAAGCAAGGATCAGGACTTCCTCCTCACTTCTGGCCTGGACCAAGTCCCCACTCTTAGTGTGAATATTTTCCAGAGGCCTCTGGCTAGAGGCCAGTCCCACTTAGGAGGGAGAGTGCTATCGCTACAGGAAGTACCCTCATGCTAAACCTAGGGTGGCCCTTGTAGTTTAACACCCCCCCCAGTCCCTTTCCCTCCTCTCTCCTGGCCCCCATGACCATGACCGAAGGACCATCTGGGCCCAAGACAGTTGCCTCAGAGCTATTTATGGCTCAGCTGCCTCACTTCCTACAAGATCATCCTGGGCTACTGTCCATTGGGTACAGGGATTCAGGGGCCTCACCCAGATGTAAAGGGGAAATATAGGGAACAGCAGTCAGAGCCCTGGGGTCTTCCCTAACTCAGGAAGGAATGGTGGGAAGGAGACCTTAGGGCACAGGCCAGTGGATGGGGTTGACTGGAAGGGCCTGTGTTGCCTGACCAGGTAGATATTGCCCTACTGTCCATCCTGGGCATCAGGGCTGCCAAGGTCAAAGTGGCCTGGTCAAGAGCCCTTCAGGCCTCCCTCTACTCCAGCCTTGTCTTGTCTCATCCCTGGGGGTCCCAGCATAGCACTGGCCACCCCAGGCCCTCCGATGTGCATATTCCAGACAAGTTTTCATTCCTTGTGAAGATGATATAATATTTTTATTAAGTGTGTGTGTGTGTGTGTGTGTGTGTGTGTGTGTGTATGTATTCATGTGTGAGGAGCTGCTGGCTTGCTGTGAGCATGCAGGTGGAGAGCTGGTGCCTGGAGATTGGCGGCCTAATTAATGCTCCTTCCCCTGCCCTGTTCCAGGAAAGCTGTCCTAGGGGTCTTAGCTCCTGAAAGGCACCTGTCCCCCCTCTCTCCTCCAGTTGTTATATCTCTTTAAAATAGTCTGGGTGAAAGTGAAAGTGCAGGTCAGTAATAAACTGTGTTGACTCAGTGGGAAGAAAAAAGTTAGGCGCTGAGGTATAGCTCATTGGTGGTTTACTACCCAGCATGCATGCAGCTCTGGGTCCAATCCCAAACACAAAAACATGTAAAATGATAAAACATACAATGTGAATACTACTAGCATTGCATTTGGCATAAAACTTGCCAAAGTCACTAATAGGGTCTCAAAGCTAAAGAGTAGTTTCAACATTATTTTTGTAGCTTACTATTTCAAGCTTATTTTTTCCTTCAGGATTTGTAAAAACAAATGGTGAGATTTTTAATCTTCATAAGATTTGGATGACATTAGATTTTTGTACTCTTTATTCAAATTAAATACTAAGTTTTCTACAGCCTTGCCTCCGTCGTCAGCAGAGAAGGGCCTAGCTGCCTTGGGTTCCCCCTGGGCCTCCAGCACTGCCTCCTTCCTCCCCCTGGAACTCTTGGATCTCCAGGTGCTGCCAGAGGTATGTCTTGATTACAGAGGGAGATCCTCCAACTGGGCCAACTTGGAGTCCTTTCTGTGGTGAAGCTGGCCAGGCATGTGCGCAGTGAACCTGTGGGCATGGCCTCCCCATTGACCTCAATGCCTTTTGTTGCAGAGAGTTGGGAGCAGGGTGTGTTTGCATGAAGGTCTGCTGCTGGCTTGCTTCTGCCAGGAGGTGGACATCAGCAGTGTGGGAGACAAGGCCAGGGGAGCCCTCACTTGGAGCATAGGGTGAGGGTCACATATCTCCTACCCATCTGGCTTCCTGGACTTTGACTTCCCAAGAAGAAATATCAGGGCACATTGACAGGGAGGATCAGATTCCTAACTCTGAATATTTGTACTGGCTCCTTGTTCAGGGTCAAGCTAAAATAAATTAGCCAGATGATTCCAGCAAGTAGCCAGGACTGCAGAGACACTCCAATGCAAAGGGAGAAGGACTTGCCATTCTCAAAAACAGAACTGGTGTCCTCATCCAGCCTCTGAATGACTGTTTCTTTGCTGTCCTCTGCCTTCCCAAGTCCCTCTTGAGTCAGTTACAGCCCAAGCTTCATGTAGCCTCAGAATTTTCCTCCTTTACCAAGGCTGAGTCCATACTGCCCCATCCCAGAGCAATGCTAATCCCTTGTCATAAACCCTGTGCATCATCTTCAGAACTACAAAAGCAATACGAGCTAACAACAATTTTTTAAGCCACAAAAAAAAGAAACCTGGTTATCTGCTGCCTCATGCTCAGCCTTATCACTTTCCTCCCTTAAAAAAAATCTCTCCCTGTCCCTGCTGCTTATTATTCCTTTTGTCCTGCATGTCTCTGACCTTAAAAGAAGGCATGGCTCCTGCTGTAGCCACTGAATGCTGCTGAGAGTCTCCCTTGATTGGGATGGCTATTTTATTTTTGAGAAGGAAAAAAAAAGTGTGTATGTATGTGTGTGTGTGTGTGTACACACACACACACACACACACACACACACACACACATATATATATATATATATATATATATATATATATATATATATATGGCATATAGCTATATATAAAGAGATAAGGGTGTTTATGAAATAAGAAAATTATGGGAAAATTCAGACTTTAAAGCACAGTTAGACCTGGGACCTATGCTGAGATCTGAGCCTTTGGAAGACATGTTGGGTTTCCTTCCCTCCCAGAGGTGGTGTGACTGCTGGTAGTGCCTTCTATGGTTGTGTTGCTCAGTGTGCAAGTGTTTGTTCAGAGGATATTTTCTTTTGTTCACATATAAAAAACTGTTGGTGTAGCTGTATTAAACACCATCAGCAGAGTGAAGGTTCCAGCAGTCTGAGCTCAGGTATGAGCTTCCTACATCTCTTAATGTGCCTCCTCTGTTTTATTTAACAGTTTGGGTTATGCAGAAGAAAACAGAAGTGTGTGTGTTTGGGTGGGGGATTTATTTTAAAGATAGCACATGGTCCTGGGGACTGATAAGTCTGATATCTGCAGAGTAGGCCCACCTCCTGGGGTCCCTGGAAAGAGGAGAATGTTATAGTCTTGAGTCCAAAATATTCTGGAGGAAGAAATTTTTGTCTTTAGAAACTCAAGATTTTTCTGTTAAGTCCTTCAAATGACTGTACAAGGCTCATCACATTAGGGAGGGTATTATGGTTTGAATGTGAGGTGTCCCCCAAAAGCTCACATGTGAGATAATGCAAGAAGGTTCAGAGAAGAAATTATTGTGTTACAAGAGCCTTAACCCAATCAGTGAATTAATCCCTTGATAGAGATTAATTGAGTGGTAACTGGAAATGGTAGGGTGTGGCTGGAGGAGATGGGAATTGGGATGTGGCTTTGGGTATATATTTGTATCTGGCAAGTGAAGACCTCTCTCTCTCTGCTTTCTGATCACCATGTGAGCTGCTTCCCTCTGCCACACTCTTATGCCATAATGTTCAACCTCACTTCAAGCCTTGAGGAATGGAGCTGGCCTCCTATGGACTGAAACCTCCGAAACTGAGCACCTAAATAAACTTTTCCTCCTCTACAATTGTGTTAATCAGGTCCTTTAGTCACAGCAGCAAAAAAGCTGCCTAAAACAGAGGGTAATCTACTTTACTCAAGGTCTAATGATTTAAATTTTAATACTTTTTAAATTTTTTAAATGTATTTTTAAATTAATTAATTTATTTTAATTAGGTATATATGACAGAATAATAAATTTTGATTCATTGTACACAATCGCAGCACAACTTTACATTTTGTGGTTGTACATGATGTAGCGTCACACCATATGTGCAGTCATACATGTACCTAGGGTGATGATGTCCATCTCATAAAATACCTTCGCAGCAACATTTAGAACTGTTATTTGGTATCAGGGCGTAGCCAATTTGACACATAACAGTTAACCATCACTTATGGTGTGAACATCTGAAGAAGAATTGAAGCAAAGTCTTAAAAAAATGCACCTTTCCTCCCCATACCTTACAAAATGTTCATCATATTTATTTTTCCCACATCAATGGAATCATGTGGATTAAAATAGAAGGATGTTTGTTTTGAGTCACTGGTATCACTGAAAAGTATAGCACATTCCATGTACCCTAATATTTTTTGTAAATACAAAATTACATGCGTGACCTTGGTACTAGAATGTCAAAATTTAGGGCTCAATGGGTAAGTCTAGTGAATTCTAATTCTGGGAAGATTTAGCGGGAGAGTAATCCTAACTTAACGGGACTTTGTTGCCTTTAAAGTTGAAGGAATCTGTCTTAGCCTGAAGAACAGCCAACAAATACTGAAGAAGCCTTGGCCACATCAGGCACCATGCCAGGGGCTGCCCTGCTGCAGGTATGAGGCAGGCATGGAGTTTCCTGCATGGAGTTTACAATCTGGTGGGAAGTCAGCTACCCACCAGTGATCAGGACATCCAGTGGTGTGACATGAGTGCAGGAGGCTGTGGGACCTGCAGCAGGACTCACCTGATCTGGGGAAAAGAGCAAGGTTTGTGTTAGCAAGTGCCATATAACATCCCTGAAGGATAAATCAGGATGGGCCAAGCAAAGAGGAAGCAGAGGGGAGAAAGTGATAGGCTGGGGGAACAGTGAGTCTAACATGCTAGAGACAATAATTTGCAACCTTAGGTCCAGCATTGCTGGAGAGTGGGATGCAAGGGTCATGGTGGGGACAGAGGAGACAGTGGAGGTAGATACAGGTCAAATAATGAAGTACAATTTGTCCTTTGAAAGTGACTTTGCCTTTGTCTTAAGACCAATGATAACACAGTACGCTACTCACCAGACAAGACTTGATTATTATGTTCAGAAAACACTCTTAAGTTCAAGTTCAAATCAATGAGAGCTTTATTAACCTGGCCAGGGACTGTCACCCTGGGCCCCAGAACAATGGAGTTGGCCAACCAAGGACTGAACCTGCGAAACTGTGAGCTAAAATAAACTTTTCCTCCTCTAAGTTTTTCTTATTAAGTCACAGTTTTTCTTGTTTGGGTCACAGACAAAAAAAAAAAAAAAAAAACTAGCACAATGCACAACCTCAAACTCTAGGTTCCAAACAAGTGTTCTCCTTTTCCTTTTCCTCATACAATGATTAACGATATCAACCTCCCATGTGGTTGGTTACCTGAGAAACCACTTCTGTGTGTAAGTGGTGGGGGGTATATTCACAAAAGTAGATTATGATGATTTGGGGGGCTTTGGGTGCTCCCCCCCCGACCTGCGTGGGCAGCTGAACTTCAGGTCGCTTGTAATTTGCAGGGACACCAAATAAAACCCAGACACAAATTACCTTTACACAAGCTTCAGGATAGCTTCTCAACTCTCAGCCTTGGGCTCCCCAAAGGGGAGAGCAAGAGAAAGTCATGAGAGACTGGCAAGAGAGAGAGAGCACATTTGGAAGTGGGCTTTTCTGGGGGACTCTTGTTCTTTAGAAAGTTCTATCCAAAAAAGGCCAAAAGGGGCAGGATTACAAGGATCAGGTAAGTGAAACACAACCCCAGGGTGACACCTATACCTGAAGACCCACCTTTACTATCCGAGCTGGGCAACGCCAAAGTCACCAGGAATTGTAGTGATTGCTCAGAGCCTCCTGCTTCGGGACTGGAAGGCATGGGTCATTCAGAGCGGCTCCCCACATTTGGGACTTGCACTTTTCCCTTGATCTTCTCTGAAACCATCTTGAAAGGTCCCTATTCTGCCATTGGCAATGGCCCCCATTAATATTTCTGCTATTTCCCAGCGCCCTTGATCTTGAGGCTGCAAGTGCTTCAGATGGTCAGTATATGTCCTTGAGACCCTCCTTGTGCCAAAGCTGCAGTGTTCCTTGAAAAGGCAAAGAAAGTCTCCCTCTCTCTCTCTCTCTCTCCCTGCCTGCACACTTTAACACTTGATCCCTGAGTAGTCCCTCTCCGTGTCCTCTGCCTCACAGAGTTGGCTGAAAGCAGAGCTTGTATCCCTTCTCCAATCCTCAGACTCTTTGTTTTTTGTTTATTTGTTTGTTTTGTTGTTGTTGTTGTTTTGAGTGAACCAGGGGATATGACAGATCTCACACTGACCAGTCCATCCTGCTTCCCTCTCTCCCCGGCTCAGGCACCTAGCCCCCACTCCTGTCCCAATTAACTAGTCAAAATTGGTGCCATTATATCCTGTCCCAACAGCATATCAGACCTAAACATCTGTTATTATATGGGTTGAATTGTGTCACCCAAAAAGGTATGTTGAAGTCACAACCCACAGCACTTGTGAATATGACCTTACTTTGTATTTTGTATTCAAGTTAAAATGAAGCCATGGGGGTGAACTCTAGTCTAATATAAGCAATGCCCATTTAAGGAGAGGAAAAAAAAAAAAGCTATGTGAAGACAGAGACACAGAGAGTGCACCATGTGATGCTGAAAGCAGAAAATAAAGAAATAGAGCTACCAGCTAAAAACCCCATGGCCTGAGGACTACCACTAGAGCTGGACAGAGGCAAGGGAGGGTCTGCTCAGTCTGATGGGGACCAAGGCCCTGCCGACACCTCACTTTGAACTTCTTTTCTCCGGAACACAGAGAAAATAAATTTCTATTAATTTAAACTGCCAAAAAATAAAAGAAGCAGACTACGGTTCACAACATTTTGCAATACACATACAATATTCCTTTGAGTACTGTTCTCAATTGTTTTTTTAATCTCCATGTGGTTGTTAAGGTAACACTGGTTTTTATCATAAATAAACTCTGAAATCTCAGTGTCAAACTACAACAAAAAAAAGTATTAGTGACAAGACAAAGGATTAATATTTAAATTAAATCCATTTTACACCAGAAAAATCTAACAAAAAATGAATCCTGTACTCAATTGCACTGAAAACTAGGTACAAGAACTATAGGGAGGCAAAAAACTATCTTCTGATAGATACAAAAGAATACCACAATAAAAGGACACATAGAATAATCTCAGAAAGCTTATAACATTTAAATTTGTTTTCATTTTTATTTTCATTTATATTAAACTGTCACAGAAAAAAATCATGAAAATTGTACATATTAACAGGACAGCATGCAACATTTTAACAAATGTAAATATTGTACAATGTTTTAATTAAGTTTTCTAAGTCCTCAAACATTTGCCATTTCTTTATTTTTTTCCAGCTTATTGAAATATACGGTACATTATGGTAACCTATCAGCCAAATAGCACACTGAACTTCTTGTTCCTACCTTACTGTAACTTTGTAGCCATCGATCAATGTCTCTCCATTCTTCCCTGCCCCACCCTACTTTCTCCAGCCTTGGATAACCACCATTCTACTCTCAATTTTTATGAGATTGACTTCTTTAGATTCAACATTACAGTGAGACTTGTCTGTATTTCCCTAACTGATTTCACTTAACATAATTGTCTCCAGTTCCATCCATGTTGTCACAAAGGAAAGGATTTCATTATTTTCATGTCTGAGTTGTATTCCATTATGTATATATGCTACAGTTTCTTTACCCATTTATCACCTGGTGGACACTAAGATTGTTTTCATCTCTTAGCTGTTATGAATAGAACTGCAAGGAACATTGGAATTCAGATGTCTTTTTGTCATACTGACTTCATTTCCTTAGATCTATACCCAGGAGTAGGATTGCTGAATATGGTGGTTCTAGTTTTAATTATTTAGGATCTTTAACATTGTTTTCCATATCAGCTATACTAATTTACATTCCCCTCCACAGTGAGCAAGTATTCCCTTTACTTCACATCCTTGCCTCCTAGCCCTTGTTATGTTCAGTCTCTTTGATAGTAGCCATCTTTACTGGAGTAAGATGATGCCTAATTATGCTTTTGATTTGCATTTTCTTGGTGATAAGTGATGTTCAGCATTTTTTTCAAATGTTGGTATGTCTTCTTTTGAGAAATGTCTGTTTAGCTCTATTGCCCCCTTTTCAGTCAGGTTTTTGGGTTTTTTGCTATTGAAGTTTCTTAGTTCCTTATATATTCTGTATATAAAGATATTGTCAGAAGTATACTTTGTAAATATTTTCTTCCATTGTGTTGCCTGTTTCTTAACTCTCTATTCTTTTATTTGCAGTGTAGACATTTTTTGGTTTGAAGTAATCCCATTTGTTTATATTTGCTTTTGTTTCATGTGCTTTGGGGATCTTGTGCAAAAATTCCTTGCCCATTCCAATGTTCTAAAGCATTTCCTCTCTGTTGTTTCTAGTTGCTTCATTTTTATGTTTAAGTTATTAATGTGTTTTGAGTTGGTTTTTACTAGATAGAGTGTAAAGAGATAGGAGAGAGAGAGAGAGAGAGAGAGAGAGAGAGAGAGAGAGAGAGAGATATCTAGGTGGATATTCAATTTTCCTTGCACCATTTATTGAAAACACTGTCGGTCCTCCAATGTTTTCTTAGGACTTGTATCAAAAATCAGTTAGTTGGTTGTAGATGCATGAGTTTGCTTCCAGGTTCTCTTTGTATTGTTGATTTATGTGTGTTTCTATGCCAATACCATGCTGTTTTAATTACAACTTTCAGGTCATGCAATACCTCCTGTTTTTTCTTTTTGCTCAGGATAGCTTTGACTATTCCGGGTTTTTGTTCTCATATAAAACCTAAAACTACTTTTTCTAGTTATGTGAAGAATATCATTGATTTTTTTATATTTATTTTTTAATTATAGTTGAACATAATACCATAATTTTATTTATTTGTTTTTCTGTGGTGCTGAGGATCAAACCCAGGGCCTCACACATGCTAGGTGAGTGCTCTACCACTGAGCCACAACCCCAGCCCCATGTCATTGATATTTTGATAGGTATTGCACTAAATCTATAGATCTCTTGGGGCAAGATGGACATTTTAACAATATCAATTATTCCAATTCATGAACAGGGTGTACCATCACACTTTTTGTATGTCATCTTCAATTTCTTTTATCAATTTTCATAAGTTGTTTTATGATTTTATATAGAAATAGTTCACATTTGGGGTTATATTTATTCATAGGTCTTTTACTTAATCATTTTCAGCTATTATAAATGGTATTGTTTCCTTGATTTCTAATTTATATAATTCACTATTTGCATACAGTGCTACTAATGTTTGTTTGATGATTCTGTATCCTGCAACTTGCTAAATTTATCTACTAGTTCTAGTAGGGGGTTTTTGGTGGAGTTTGGGGGGTCTTCTATATATAAAATCATGTAATATGCAAGGAGTGACAAATTCAATTTCCCTTCCTCCACAGAAGTAGCCAGATACCTTTTCCTAAAGTAAATTGAGACTCTATTTTATTCCACTGATCTATGTGTCTTCTACTTAACTATTCCTACCTCAAAGTTCTCAACATTCACATTATTTTTTCCAATGATTTCTCATATGTACATTGTCTTTTCTCACTTGGCTTGGCCCACAAATGATCTTTAATTTGTTGCATGATCATTGTGCATACATATGGAATACATGACAGTGTGATGTTTCAGTACGTGCATTGACCATAAAATGAACAGATCATGATAATTGACATAACCTTTACTTCAAGCATTTATCATTTCTTTGTGTTGGGAACATTCAATATTTGCTCTATCAGCCATTTTGAAATTATGATTAATTGTTGTAGTCATCCTACTGTGTTGCAGAACATTAGAAAATATTCCTGCTACCCAACTTCTATGAGACCAACTTTTTTTTCTACAAGATATTTTGCTATTTACTGCTATTAACCTTAAAATTCAACTTTGTTATAAATGCTCTCTGCATTTCTTGCCATAACATACTTTTTTTCTTACATTGTTACTTATGTTAAACAGAATTCGTCCTATCATTCTTCTAGGATTATGACTTTTTAGTTTTGAATTTTTATTTTGATTACCTTTTTGGTAGATTTGAAGAAGAAATGGTTCATGGATGCTATATTTATTATATTCTCATGTATTTTAGACAGTTCTTTTGTATATGTGCTTACACCTAAAGGGTAAATTCACTAGATAAGAAATTTTGTGGATATGCTTTGCCATTGAAATATAATTTTCCAAACCACCTGTGGAATAATCTTTGTGAAGACTGTCTACTCCATCTTTCCTTCACCTCTCACATATCATCTCCTCCTTGATGCTTATAGAATTATTCCTCCAAACCTCCAGTTCAATCATTTCAAACTATATTTAAAAGTCTATCTTTCTATCTTTCTTCATTTCAAGAGCATTTTCTACTATTATACCTTGGGATATTATTTTTGTTCCTTTTTTTTCTCCATTTAGACCAATAATTTTTTTCAGGAGGTTTTAAATTTTTACACCTCAATTGATAAAACTAAGATGATAATTATTCTTTTATTAACTCAAGTGAAAACAGGATTTAAAATATTATGTTTCTATAAATATTATCACTGAAGAAGTGAGGTGTATGACTGAACTTAAACCTGTGACATTCAAAGCAAAGGTTACTAGCTCAATGTCAAATTAGTTTTTATTTCTAATACTCTATGAAATCCTCAGGCCATTTTCATTTGTTTATATCATGTCTATCACTTTGCCTCAATCCATTCTTTTGTTCTTCCCTTTTTCTCTCATTTCTCTCCACATATCTCTCACCCTTTTATCAATTACTGATAATTTTTGACACAAAGACACTTACCACTAACTAGTCCAGGTTTCAGAATCTCCCTCAAACAAGAGTAATTTTATATAATGTTACTATATCATGATTAGACTCAGAAATTTAACATTGATGCAAAAATATTTAATATGCAACTTGTATACCAATTTTCTAACTATAAAAACATTATTCACAAATTTTTAACATATACTATATATACTATTTCATTCACTGATTTAAAGTGTACATTTAAATAGTTATTTTTTGTGTATTTTCCCAGATTGATGCATCCTTCACCACAATTTTAAAACTTAATCATTACCCCAATTAATAACTACTCTTTATTTCTCCATATGTATGAATACTCAACAATTTGCAACAACATTCTATCTTTATGATTTTCCTAGACTTAATATTTCTTAGGAATAGAATTATACAATATATGGTCTTTATGGCTGCCTTATTTCAATTAACATATTGTTTTCAAGGTACATGTATGTTTTTTCATTTATTTTATAGGTGCACAAAATTATATAGAATAGTGAGATTCATTGCTATGTATGCATAATATAATTCAGTCACTTTTGTTCTCCAGCTCAAGGTACATTTATGTAATAGTATGTATCAATATTTTATTTTGTTTCTGGGTAACTACATAGAAGTTATGTGAATCGATAAACAGAATGTAGGATAAAGAATATATGTGAGTAGATAATGGAGCTCAAATTTGTGTGACTCAGAAATCATCAAGTAAAGAATGTCCATTGAAAAATGAGGATAAAAACTATTATGTTTTGATATGGAGAAGGTCTGGGCTGCAGAGATGTGGAGGTCAGTGCCGTTTAATAGAAGTTGAAATGATACAGTTGGTTGTCATCACTTGCAGGGGACAAGGAAACTCATGAGCCAATGATAACAATCCAGACGATGTACATGTAGCTCACATTGGAAAATAAGGCTGCATATCCTATTTCTGAGGTGGGGGAGAGGTGAGAAGAACCCCCACAATCAAATAGTTTGCAGTCTTAAACAGGTTCAGTACTGACACATAGTGGAGCATTGGCATGTTCAAATTCCACATTTTTCAATCTTTGACCTATATTAAGATTCCCTTTCCTTCATGGAATCATCACAAGAGTTAAGTGCCGCAGTCTGGCTGGGCACAAAATCACGAGCCACCACACAGCTTGTAGATTCAAACAGCAACTCTTTATTCCCGAACTCACACCAGCCATCTACAATCATGTTCTGGGGAAATCCACGTTCTCTGCCCAAATCCACACCCACTGGGCTTCTGTCTCCCAAAAAATACTGTCTGAATCCCGTGAGAACTCAAGGGGAATTCAGGCAGCAGGATATGCCCTATTCCCAGCAGGAATAACCTTAAACCTGGAACCACCCTAAACCCGGATAGTTCTAAACCAGGAACGCCCTAAACCTGGATTATCCTAAACCGGGAACACCCTAAACCCAGATCCGCCCTGGTCCTTGAGCAAGGTCACCTTAGATGCAATGTCACTGCAAAATGTCCTATTTCCACGAGTCCTTCCACTAAGCAACATGGGGTACGCTGGCAAGGAAATTGTCATACCTACTTGGCTAATGGCTCCCAGCAGTTAAGTAAGATCATTGATGTAAAGTTTATTAATAACTTGTAAAACCAAGGAGGGAAAGGTGATCCTTGAAGAGTGAGGTTGAAAAGTGTGTGGGTTCTCTCTCATCCAGCGAGGAGGTCCACAGAACAGGGTAGAGGACAGTGTGGCTGCAGAGTCACTAATCAAGACCTCTGGAGACCAAGCAGGAAGCAGGTCTGATTTTATTGCACAGTTACCATGTATATACTGAGGCAGTAGCTAAGCAGATTACAGGCAGCCATCAATGCAATTCTGCTAACTGCCCTTGCAGCGACCAATCGAGGAGTGGGCCATGGAGCAAGCACAGGGACTGCAACACATGGCCTAATGCCCAGGGCTGTGCCTATGGGGTAAGCAGCCTGCCGCTTACATGACTAGCACAAACCTGCCACTCAGATGCTCTTAACATATGCCATGTATGCAGTACTCCATGCACTTGTCCCCACTGAAAAACAGACTCAACAGCACTTAGCACCTCAAGGGGACTTCATTTCCAGCAAATACAAACTAAACTGCTGTAACACAGTAAATGGAAAGTTTATTTTAAGTACAGATTGGGTACAAAAGAATAATGCAGACATGGAAAGAAGGTAGAAGTAACAAAGGTTAGAATGATGTGAACACTTTCTGAGGAAGAGATAAATAAAGACTTTCTATTCAGGAATGAAAAGTTCAATTTAGAAGAGCAAGCATTGGCCTGAGTTGTTTGAATCTTGGCATTGACCTGGAAGAGCAGTATACCACTTTAAAAAAAGTTATACTTTGGGGGCTGGGGCTGTAGCTCAATGGTAAAGCGCCTGCTTTGCATGTGTGAAGCACTGGGTTTGATCCTCAGCACCACATAGAAATAAATAAAGATACTGTGTGTTAATCAACAACTAAATTTTTTTTTAAAGTTATGGTTTTTAAAAAAAGGAACACATGGTAAATTATTGATTTAACAGATAGAAATTTCAATTAAAATATTTAAATTATGCTTCCAGGGTCAGCTAGAATTAACAAGCAGGAAACCTTCCTAGCAGGTTACTGATAACAGACTTTACATCAACTACCCATCTCCACTTCAGCTCTTTTGTTTTCTTTTGAGAGAGAGAGAGAGAGAGAGAGAGAGAGAGAGAGAATTTTTTAATATTTATTTTTCAGTTTTTGGCGGACACAACATCTTTGTTTGTATGTGGTGCTGAGGATCGAACCCGGGCCGCACGCATGCCAGGCGAGCGCGCTACCGCTTGAGCCACATCCCCAGCCCCCAGCTCTTTTGTTTTCACTTCAAATTTTTAACATTGGAAAATGATGTGATATTTTATTTGAACAGAAAACTTTGGGATGGGAAGAAAGAACTGCAATAATATTCAAATATACATCACAATATTTATACTGGACAAAACTGTGTACCCTATTGCAAGAGTTACCATGATACAGAGAATAGAATTGCCTTCTTACAAAAGACTCTTCTTAGGGCTCCCTTCATGTCTCTGTTCCTCAGGCTGTAGATGAAGGGGTTCAGCATGGGAGTCACCACCGTGTACATCAGAGCCATGACAGTGTCTTTCACAGTAGAATTATTAGCTGATGGACATAAATAGAGACCAATAATTGTCCCATAGAACAGTGACACCACAGAGAGGTGGGAGCCACAGGTGGAGAAGGCCTTGTGGATACCACGAGCAGAAGGGACCTTGAGGATGGAGGAGAAAATTTGTACATAGGACCCAAGGATGAGTAGAAATGGGGTGACAATAACAAGTCCTCCCATGATAAACATCACCAGTTCATTGACATGAGTGTTGGAGCAGGCCAGCTTCAATAAAGCAGATATTTCACAGAAAAAGTGTGGGATTACATTGTCCGAACAGAAAGACAATCTGACCACAAGCAGAGTGTGCAATAGGGCATGGAGCATGGTCAGCACCCAGGACAGCACCACCAGGGAGAGACAGAGCTTGAGGCTCATGATGGTGGTGTAGTGCAGGGGGAAGCAGATGGCCACATAGCGGTCATAAGCCATGGCCACAAGGAGGAAGCTCTCCAGGTCTGCAAAACACAGGAAGAAGTACATCTGAGTCAGGCAGCCTGCATAGGGGTTGGAGGGAATTTGAATCTGCATGTTCTGCAACAGTTTAGGAATGGTCACAGAGGAAAAGTAGGTAAGAAAAGGACAAATTTCCAAGAAACAAATACATGGGTGTGTGGAGGTGGGAGTCCAGGTGAATGAGGATGATGATGAGGAGGTTCCCCAGGATGGTGGTAAGATACATGGCCAGGAACAAGACATAGAACAGGTTCTGGTGCTCTGGTTGGATGGGCAGGCCCAGGAGGAGGAATTCTAAGACGGGAGTTTGGTTCCTTCCTGTCATGCTCTGTCTACTGTATCTTTTTTTTAAAAAAGAAAGACTTGGGTCCCTTAACAATTCAAATAAATGAACATTTTTCTCTTATATGTGATCTGGTACTCATTCTACAATAACTGATCCCACCTTGATTACAATAATTATTATCTTTAAAATCCAATTGTCCATCATCTTTATAATCATTAATGCCTTTTTCTTAACTTCTTTGTAACATGTTTGAATATTCCATCCTTTCCTAAACACTTACCTATTGGTTTCTGAGACAAAATGCAATACTTTTTTACATACATGCCTGGCTGGTAATCCTAGGGAACCATAATCGGCTCCTGTACTATCAGTAACTTGTATGTTGATATTCCTCATGGATTTTGCTAAACCCTATCTTATCATAACTCTATATGGAACTCTCCTAATAAACCTGACATGCTCCAATGGCTTATATCAGTATTTAAAACTCAGATGTGAAAGCTGGGGATATAGCACAGTGGTGAAATGCTCATCCAACATGCACAGGGCCCTAATGCAATCCCCAGCACCTCAAAAAATTAATCAATTAAATAAAAATAATAATCAGTAAATAAAACTCAGGTATAGACGTCCCTAACCTATAAATTTCTATATCCCATAACAATTGTCTTCCATTCAATGAATCATAGGTTCCTTAAGCTCAACAGGTCCCTAATGAAAATCATCAGATTGCACTTCCTCTGTACCTCTCTCTTCCTCCTCTACTCTCATATTTTAAAAAAGGAATGCAGTATCAGATCAGAAGTCATGAATTGTTTCATTCATTCTTTTCTCTTACCATCAACTCCAACATACCATGTCATGTATATTACACTTTGTTCTCCTGCTACTTCATCCACTTCTTATCACAAGGCCAAGTTCCTCATCTACAATGGCATCTCATCTCACCTGGACTATTGAAGCAGTTTCTCAAGTCTTGTCCCTCATAGGGAAAATTGTGCACCTGGTTTCTCAGAATGCTGAGTCCCTTCTAAGTGAGTAGGATGATCTCTTGAGTCAGGAGTATATGCTGGGATCACAAACTGGAGACATCACCTGCTATTGTCACTGCTGACCCAATCAACTCTGATCTTCTCCTGTGGTAAAATCCATAATTCACATCCTGCACTGACATAAGAAACACATATGGCAGTGTTTATAAATCTTAATATATATGCAAATACCTGGGGATTTGTTTAAAAAAATTCATTCTGGTTCTATTGCTCAACTTCTTCATATTAAATGAACATCCAGGTAATGGCAATACTGTGGTCAATAAACTGCATATAAGTAACAAGTACATACACTGCCATCAAAATACATATTACTGTCAACTTCAGATAAAGTTGAATAATAATCTCTAAGAGAGGTTTGTGAAAAGCTTTTTAAATCTCTGAAGAAAAACGCAAAGAAGAAAGAGGAGGAGGAGGAGGAGGAGAAGAGGAAGAAGGAGAATTAAAAATTATAACTTTCTACCCAAACTTAAAGAGCTATTATTATTTCAAACTGATAGAATTGTCGATATTATTGCACAATAAGTTATAGCAATAAACATTATTATTAATAAAACATAAAAATGTTAAACATTAGTTAAAGTATTAAAACCATGTGAAAAAGTCTTGGAGGCAGAAAGATGGAAACTTAACAGACCTGAAAAATTATTCTGCAGAACACCACACAACCTGGGAGTTCAAGACAATCACATTTAAAGACAGACAAGAGTTCATTCACTCTGCTACCAACTCATCCAGGTGGCTGAGAGTGACTCCAGGGCCCAACTCAGGATCCTTTTCCCCTTTATTCATTAAAGACACAGGAACTAACAGTCTCCATAGTCTTCACCTAACTGCACCATCCCTTCTCATTCTTCCCCTTCTACACACAAAAGTCTGAGGAGCTCTGTATCCCAGAGGAGTACCAATGCTGGAGGAACTCATTACAGACAAAATAATTAGCCAGGACCTCTCAGAGACTAATTCTCCCAGAGTCCTGTAGTGGTGACTCCTGACAGCCTCTGTTCACACCAGACCATCCTTTGGGGGAAGGTGAAGATGCTGAGCAGCTCAGGACAGATGTTTTCTCATTGCCTGTATGGGGAAGGGGCAGGAGACCTGTGTGGTGGCTGCAGCCTACATTTCAGAAGGTGAAGGTGGAAGGCTGCAGAAGCCATGAAGTAATCAGGGACCACATTGTGAATGTCCCAACCTATCTTAGGAGTTTAAGAGTTTAGGCTTTATCCTGTGAATAACAGGGATCCATATACCATACAGTGGTCTTTGAGTAGAGTACTGCCATGAAACTCATGTGTCAGAAACATTGCAAGGAACCTGTTATTTCTCCCATCTTTCTGCCCACAGTCCCTAAGACAGAAAGAAATGCATTTAACAAGGATCAGACTTCTATGATTAAAGCACATGCAGATATAAAGAAATCACAAGAATAAGAAAAAATAAACTTACCTGAACATGTTCAATCCTTCCTCATGCAGATTTGAAAAATGGACTTTTGCATCACATTTGGCTCATTTGTATGAAAATCTTTAAGAAGCCCCAGCATGACCATCGTCCCTTCCTCCATCTATGTCATGTCACTTCCCACTGGCAAGATTATTCTGGCCCTGTATTTGAATGTGAAGCCAGGTTTGGCATATATAATTCATTTTCCCACCATCCACTCGTTTTTAGCCATCATCTGCTGTAGGATCTTTACATAGTAACACATTGCAACTTTCCATTGTAGGGACCTGAATCTTTATTGGTGTTCCTTTATTGGGATTTATACTTTTCATTAACATTTGTCATGGACTTTAAATTATAAAGTGGTACCCAAACAATTCTGCAATATTTTAGATGCCACCTTCTCTATTCCAGTTGTGTAGAGTAACAAAGTTTCCCCTTGGTGATCAATATCAACTACCCCATGCACAATAGCAACCCTCTGTTTGCACATTAGCTCACACCTGAAACAGAAAATGGCCAAATGATAGTCTAAAGGATGGTTATGTCCCTTGGCAGAACAGCATGTCCCTTCAGAACTACACACTTCTAATGCACTATTCTAAGTTTTCTCAGCCACTTATTCCAATCAATGTTGCAGTGATCTCAACCTGACTTCAGTGGCTACCACGTGAAAGCATTGTACATCTATCCTGCTCCATCTCACCTTGGCTTTTGCTTTGAGACATCTCTGGCTCCACAGAGCAGGATGTCATTGGGAATCTCCTCAACATTCATATAAACATTAAAATCTACCATCCATTTTCTGTGAACTGTTGTACAGAATGTGAGGTGTGGATTAAAATTAAAATTTTTAATATGGAAATCCAATTTTTCCAGCACCAAATATTAAAGAGACTACTGTACCAGCTTTCCACCAGTACAATGAAATATCTAACACAGTCAACTTATAAACAGGTTCATTTAGCTCACAGTTTGAGGAGTTAGAATGGCAAATGGCCTAGTGCAGCCTTGGTCAGGACAACCTTTGCATGATCACCTCATGGGATAGGGATGGAAGAGCACATGCAGAGGAAGAATAGGATCTCAAACTAGAATGGAGATTCCATGATGCATTTCAAATCATCCACAATGACCTGAGGACTTTCTACAAGTTCCTGCCACTTAACCACAGCAACTCCTATACTGCAATATTGAGTCTAGGCCTTTATGTATGAGCCCTTGGCAGACAGCCAACATTAAAACATGGTAAATTAGCACAGGAAAAGATTAACAACAATATCTAATCATAATTTAGAACAATTAAAACAATATACTGTATCAAAACTTTATCTTAGTGATCTCTCTCTCTCTCTCTCTCTCTCTCTATATATATATATATATATATATATATATATATATATATATATATCTTTCTCTCTCTGTCCCTCTCTCCCTAAAATATTTTTTTTACTTTTAGTTGGATATTGACACAATAACTTTATTTTACTTCTTTATTATTTTTTATGTGGTTCTGAGGATCTAACCCAGTGCCTCACATGTGCTAGGCAAGCACTCTACCAATGAGACACAACCCCAGTCCCTATCCCTAAAATCTTATTGTACTATATTTATTCTTCTTCTACCTGTCACATTGTATCATGATAAAGTGCCTACAGGGTAAGATAAAGTGAGGTGAATGACCTAGACTTTGTTATGTAGCATTTGCTACGTAGTATAATGCTCACCTGAAGGTTCACTTGAACCTTACCAAGTAAATTTCATTATGTGAGGTTTACTTATTGCACAGCAATGCAAAAAAAGGGCAATCTGATGCCACTTGTATAAACTGCTGTACTCCCAAGATATTTCAAATCATTCACAATCTAGTATTTGATTTATTTTTATGGATTATCCAACTATTTTTCTTCAAGTCCCCAATATAGCCTCCAACAGCACAGGATTCCTGTCCATTGCCTAAATGGGCAATGATTCATCATACATCCCTGGGCTCTCCATCCCCACGTTTCCCCAGAGTAAAGTAGGGTGTGATCAGAGGCTTTCATCAATCATCACACAGGACTCTGATAATTTGTCTTGAAGAGGTCCTGAATAATTACTTTGTGCCTAATGAGTTAGGCCTGAATCTGGACTCCCCTGGGATGTAGAGCCTCTCGGGCCCGTGGATGGCTAGAAGGTGATACATGAGAAGGGATGGCAGACACGTGATGCCTACAGAGGACGTTACTTCGTATGCTTGTAATGAATAAAGGAGAGCAATATCTTAGATCAGGGCCCAGAGTCACCCTCAGACACCCTGGGTAAGTTGTCAATATGCCAGGTTACATGATGTTCTGCCAGGTAAGTTTTCAGGTGTGACAACTTCCCTCTTTTCCATCGAGCTGCCTTCCAAGACTTTGCCACAGTATTGAAATATTTTGACCAAAGTTCAACACTTATAACACTTTTTATTACTAACACTGCTCATTAATGTTATTTACTGTGCAGTGAATCCTCAAAGATCACAGCATTTTGACATACCAGGCCTGTAAGATAGGGTTCAGTGCAGTAACAGTTCTTAACCTTTCTTTATTTTACATTCACCTAAGGAGCTTTAAAAAGCTTTGCACAAGCCACTTCACAGAGATTCCAATTAAGTTATCTCAAGGTGCTCAGTAATCTGAGTTAAACGGCAATGTGTGTATTTGCTACTCAAGTACAGTCCAGTGATCACAGTATTGACACCACTACTTGGGTGTTCATTTAAACTGTAGGGTCTGAGCTATAGCACCAGAATGAATATCTTAATGGCAGGTAATTTGCATGTGTGTTGAGTTTAGAAACACTGCCCTACATGATTCTTGTGTGCATCCCGGAGTGAGGATATTGGATTTAATGGCCGAAGAAGAGGAAGCTCAGTGGATGATCTATGAAAACGTCTGCAGCTGCTATCTCTGGTTTTGTGATCCCTGCACAGCTTCTAGACACAAAGATAGTCCCACAAACTCAAAAGGTAAGCAAAAGGCTGAGAAACCAGGTACATGATTTTCTCCTCATGTTTCTTCCCACTATGATGCCAACACATGGTGTCCAAAGTCCAAAGGTACAAACTGTTAATGCAGTTCTGTTAAACACCATCAGCAGTGGACTTCCCAGCAGTAGGACTCATTTATATCATTTAGTGAATGAGTTTCCCAGATCTTTTAATGTTCCTCCTCTGCATTTTTGATGACTTCGAGACAGATTGGGTTTTTGTTTGTTTGTTTGGTACTGGGGATTGAACCCAGAGGAGCTCAACCACTGAACCACATCTCCAGCCCATTTTTTATGTTTTAGTAGAGGCAGGGTCTCACTGGGTTGCTTAGTGCCTTGCCAAGTTGCAGAGGCTGGCTTTGAACTTGTGATCCTCCTGCCTCACCTCCCAAGCTGATGAATTACAGAGACATGCCATCATGCCCCAAAATACTGAGCTTTATCTAAGGTTACTCAAAAGAAAGTGGCGTGTGATGTGTGTGTGTGTGTGTGTGTGTGTGTGTGTGTGTGTGAGAGAGAGAGAGAGAGAGAAAGAGAGAGAGAGAGAGAGAGAGAGAGAGAGACCGAGACCAATTACAGTTGCTAAGAATGACCAGTCAGGCAGGGAAGAGAAAATCAAACACTCCTTTTGTGACAGAAGCAAACAGATAAGTATTTAGGAAAGAATGGGCTACTGAAACATGTTGAAAAGAAGATGAGAAAAAGTAATAAATGATCAAAGAGATAAAGATACTTGTAAGGTTATACTTATTGTGATGGTGGTGGGATCAACTATTGTAGAACATGTAAACACTGTGTATGAGAAAAACATGATCATTTTCACTTGGGTTTTTAAAGGGCCTTATTATTTCTCTTAAAGGTATTGGAGACAGATGATAATGGGAAAAAACCAAACTCTCATCTCAGAGTTCCTCCTCCTGGGCCTGCCCATCCAGCCAGAGCACCAGAACCTCTTCTATGCCCTGTTCCTGGCCATGTATCTTACCACCGTCCTGGGGAACCTCATCATCATCACCCTCATCCACCTGGACTCCCATCTGCACACTCCTGTGTATTTGTTTCTCAGCAACTTGTCCTTCTCTGACCTCTGCTTTTCCTCTGTCACCATGCCCAAATTGCTACAGAACATGCAGAGTGAAGTCCCCTCCATCCCCTATGCAATACTTCTTCCTGTTTTTTGGAGACCTTGGGAACTTCATCCTTGTGGCCATGGCCTATGACCGCTATGTGGCCATCTGCTTCCCCCTGCACTACACCACCATCATGAGCCCCAAGCTCTGTCTCTCCCTGGTGGTGCTGTCCTGGGTGCTGACCACATTCCATGCCCTGTTGCACACCCTGCTCATGGCAAAAGTCTCTTTTTTTGTGGACAATGTAATCCCACACTTTTTCTGTGACATGTCTGCTATGCTGAAGCTGGCCTGCTCTGACACCCATGTCAATGAGTTGGTGATATTTATTGTGGTAGGACTCTTTCTTGTCTTCCCATTCCTACTCATTCTGGTGTCCTATGCAAAGATAGTGTCCTCCATTTTCAAGGTCCCTTCTGCTCCAGGTATCCGTAAGGCCTTCTCCACCTGTGGCTCCCACCTCTCTGTGGTGTCACTGTTCTATGGGCAAGTCATAATTCTATACTTATGTCCATCAGCTAGTAATTCTACTGTGAAAGATACTGTCATGTCTCTGCTGTACATGGTGGTCACTCCCATGCTGAACCCCTTCATCTACAGCCTGAGGAACAGAGACATGAAGGGAGCCCTAGGAAGAGTCTTTTGTCAGAAGAAAATTCCCTTCTGTGTATGATAGAAATAACTGGGGCTTTTACATCATTTTATCCAGTAAATTTGTTGATATTAATATTGGAATATTATTCTAGATTGTTTCCCACATCATGGTAACTTCTGATGAAGTAGCATATCACTTAATTGTTCAACAAGTAAAAGAGAGGAAGTTTAGCTGATTAGTTGGAAGGAGGTCTTGTTAACCTGGCTATGCCTTCCTGTTTGTCTTTTCTTGGTGATCCTGGGAAAGCACAGGGTAAGGGCTACTGTTTTATGAGGACTCCATTCTTTACATTATTAAGATACTCCTGTATTTTTTTATCTTGTCTCAAACATGCTTTGAATATGGCATAATTTTTAAATAGTGCTTCATAATCTTAGGTTGTTGCCCAATAACATTTAAATACCTCAAAATCCCAGGCTCCTTCTAATATCTCCTACATAATTTTTCTGCACAAATTTTGACATCATTCTATCACTTAACTTTCCTACATCCCTGATTTATTTTCATGTCTATGCTAATTTTTCTGCCCTTCCCTGACCCTAAATACATTTTCTAACCCTTTTTGTAATGCTGATAATTGCATAATTCTGTCTTTACCTGTAATTACATAAGGCAGGAACCCTATAAATAATTTCTCCAGGACTGGGCAAGGAAGTTTGAGATTGGTTCAGTTTTAAAGGATGCCTTTTTGCTTGGTATTTTGACTTCACAAAATTTCCTGACATGTATGTTTTTATTATACACTCATGACAGTTCAAAGGAAGTAGAAAAGATACTCATTGTTTGGGATTGCAAAATAGGAAGTTCGTTGACTTTCCATGTCATCCAGAAAATCAGTTGTTCAGCCTGTGCAAGATCAGAGAATGATTCTAAGATTTCTTTTGATTTCTCCCACTTCCAAAAGAGGGGAGTAGCCATTCTTCTTTTTTTTTTTTTTTTTTAACTCAGCTCTCTATAGCATGGGTTGATTCCATTCTTCATTTATTTGTTTCCTTAGTTGTACTCTGTAGGTGATGGCATTCAAACCCATTTCTTTCCTCTGTTCATATATCTGCTGACCCCACAACTATCTGAATGCCAGAACTTTCTCAAAAGCTCCCAGCAATTCTTTCACTTCCTAGCTATTCCTTTTATTCTAAACAATCTAGAATTGTTTTATCTATTTATGTGAAGAATGTCATGGGTATTTTTGTAGAAATTGCATTGATGGAATGTATTGACATTTTAATTGGGACTGAACTGAACCCATATATCACTTTGGGTATTATGGACTGCTATTTTAAAATATTTTTTAAATGTATGTATTTTAATCACAAACTGTATGGACCACTTAAAATATTGATTTTTCAATCCATGAATATGGGATGCTTTTTTCTTTCTTTCTTTCTTTCTTTCTTTCTTTCATGTGTGTGTGTCCTCTTCAGTTTCTTTCAACAATATTTTATAATTTTCATAGTAGAGATCTTTTTTCCTCTTTGGTTAAATTTATAGGTATTTTAGTTAACGTTTTAGCTACTGTAATTTGGATTGTTTTCTTGATTTCCAATTCATATAATTCACTTTTGGTATAAAATTGTATGCTTATTTTGTACCGTGAAAAATTGCTAAACTCATTTGTTAATTTTAATGTTTTATGGAATTTGGGGGGTTTCAAGATGTAAGATCATGTCATTCAAACAAACAATTTGACTTCTCTTTTGTATTTTGGATGCCCTTTATTTCTTTCTCTTGCCTGTTACTCTGGACAGAATTTCCAACACTAAGTTGGATAAAATTTGTAAAAGTGAACATCCTTTTCTTCCAGAGCTTAGAGCAAAAGCTTTCAGCTGTACCCATTTTAGTATAATTTTAGCTGTTGGCTTATTGTAAGTGACCTTTATTATATTGAGGTACATTCCCTCTATGAAAGATTTCTTGAGGGTTTTTTGGAGGTGTTAAATTTTATCAAATACATTTTCCATATCTATTGAGATAATTATGGGTTGTGTCTTTCATTCTATTGATGACATGTATCATGTTTATTGATTTGTATTTTGAACCATTCTTGCATCTCAGGGATTAATCCCACTTTATCATGATGAAAATCTTTATAATGTGGTTTTGGATTCAGCAAAGTATTATTCTACTGAGAAGTTTTTGCATATATGTTCATAAAAAATATTAGCATGAAATTTTCTTTCCTTACTGATTTTGGCATCAGGTTAATGCTGGTCTCATAGGATGTGTTTGGAAGAATTACTTTTGAAAATTTTTTTGAATAACATAAGGAAAATTGGAATTAATTATTCTCAACTATTTTGTAGAACCCAACAGTTAAGTCATTTATGTTCTAGGTTTTTCTTTGATGAGAGGCTTTTAATTATTGATTCTAATTTGCTACTTGTTATTGGTAAGTTCTGGTTTTTATTTCTTCATGAATCAATAGTATTAAGGTATCTGTGTCTAAGAATTTCTCATCAGAAGAATAGTCATTTTAAACAGCTTTTGCAGATGAATTTTGATATAATAAAACCAATCAATTCAAAATTCTACAATTTACACTTGCCTAGCCTACATGAGACCCTGGGTTTCATAATCAGCATGATCAAAACTATCTACAATTTGATGAGTTTTGAACAACTTCAGCAAGGACACTTGATGAAATTCATGCCAAATGCCAACTGGAATTATTTTTATGTAAATGAAAAAGCTTAAACTTAAATTTACATGAAAGAGAAAATAAGTAAAATTTTTAAGAACTATTTGAAAACCTGGAAATGTAAGTTGGTTCCATGCCTAGCAATATCAATATATATCTTAAAAAAACCTCCTATACAAGTATACACTTGTATAGGAATTGAAAAAAAGTTACAAGAAATGAGGAAGTATCTGAAGAAACAGTCCTACGGGGGGGGGGGGGATTGTTTTATGATAAATATGGTATTTAAATTAAATGTAGTGAAGAATGCAGTACCTAAAAATGGTACTGGAATAATTGAAATGGTAAAATATTAAATGAATTCTTTACTCTCATAATGAAAGTGCATTTTAGATGGCTAAAGCACTAAATATAAACTACAATCTTTAAAAATATTTTATACAAGAAAATATTTAAATTTATGCAAAACTCAGAAGCTACATTTTTTAAATTTCATACATATGACCATGCAAACTAAGAGCTTAACTTAATTATATTAATTATATTTTCAACTTGCAAATAACCATAATGAAAGCATTTGTTTAATTAAAAATTAATAAATAGTACATTATTTCAGGATGTATTTTCTTTTCTAGCATTAAAAGTAAAGATAATTATAAAGTAGAAAAAATATAAAGTTATCTTTGAATTTCATTTTAAAGTATCCCAAAAATACTTAAGACATTTATGTACATGACATTGATTGGAAATTAATTCATTTCTCATCACCTGATCACTACTGAAATCAATAACTAAGTTGTAAGAATTCAAGATGACCCCAAATTACCCTGAAACTTTGAAAAATGTTCATCAATTTGCTGGAATCTTCTACTAGTTCAAAGCCACAGGGTAAAATATGCACTGGTTAGCATCTATTTCTCTTGAAAAGGATGGGGAGAAAATGGCAGGCACACAGAGCCTCATTGGTGTCCCCCCAAATGTTAAGGAGTAATAACTGGAGGAAATAGTAAGCCATGAGCCAAATTAAGAACATTATTACTGAAAAAAAAAAGTGGCACAGGACTAATCACACATTCATCTGGGATAAAAAGTGGGTTTATTGTCAGGAGCCTGACAAGGCTGCTCTGCACAGAGAGAGGGACAGCAGCAGCAAGCAGAGAAAGCAGCAGCGACTCCCCCTTGAATGTTATCTCTTATAGGCTAGAATCATGGCCCGGGCTAAGGGGGGGGGGTTAGTTTTGACTGACATAGTGAGCATCCTCTGATCTTGTGGAAGGCAAGTCTTGTTTCTTGGAAACAAAGACAGGCAGTTTCCCTATCTCTCCGAAGGTGGGGGGTGGGAGACAAGAAAACCAGCATGTCCTTTTATCTTCTCAAGGAGAGAATAGGGAAATCACTACATCCCTATCTCAGGGGCTGGAAGGTTGCCTCCCATCTCTCAATGAGAAAACAGGGGGAGACTGGCACGTCTCCAGACCAGTAAGTTTTATCTTGGGAATAAGAACAGTATTCATAAAGTGGGGGTGGGGGAAAAGGAAGATGGTTGCAATTATGCTAACAATTACCTGGGTCTGTTGTCACCAGCACTTTAAAATGATGTTTTTAGAAAGCTAAATGTAATATGGCAACACTAATTTAGGGAAATAGCCGCAACCACATTGCTCTCTTTTGGCCATCTCCCTATCCTGTAACTTAGTACAGGGTGTAAGATGAGGACCCAACATGATCCTTTTCCATATGACTGAGAATGTTAACCCTTTTTGTGAACATATACCCATAATTACACAAACATGCACAGCTTATTAGGTAGCTATTTGGAAGGTAATGTGAATCAAGAAATGGAATGTAGGACAAAGAGCGTATGTGCATAGATAATAAAGAGTTCAAAATTGTGTGTCAGAAAGTATCAAGTGAAGATATCTATTGAAAAATGAGGGCAAAACTATGAAATGGGCTGCAGAGATGTGGAGGTCAGTGCCATTTAAGAGAAGTTGAAATGATACATTGTGTTGTCATCACTTGCAGCGGACAAGGAAGCTAATGACCAAGAATGGAGACCTAGACAATGACACACACAGCTCACACTGAAAAATGTAAGGCTGAACTGGGGTGTGGTGGCATATGCCTGTAATACCAGCTACTCAGGAACCTGAGTAGGAGGATCACGAGTTCAGAGCCAGCCTCAGCAATTTAATGAGGCCCTAAGAAACTTAGTGAGAACCTGTCTCTAAATAAAATTTAAAAAGTGCTGGGGATGTGGCTCACTGGTTAAGTGGCCTTGGGTTCGATCCCTGGTACAGAAAAAGAAAATGTAAGGCTGCACGTTCTATTTCTGAGATGGGAGGAGGTGAGAAGAACCCCCACAATCAATAATCTGTGGTTTTAAATAGGTTCAGTATTGACACATAGTGGAACACTGGCATGTTCAAATTCCACATTGTTCAATCTTTTAAAATATTTATTTATTTATTCTAATTAGGTATATATGACAGCAGAATGCTTTGTGATTCACTGTACACAAATGGAGCACAAGTTTTTATTTCTCTGGTTGCACACAATGTAGCATCACACCATATATTCAGTCATACATGTACCTAGGGTAATGATGTCCATCTCATCTATTTAAGCTCTGACATCATAATTTTTTCCTGTCCTTCATGAAATCATCACAGGAGTTAAATAAGATCATGAAAGTAAAGTTTATGGAATACTTAAAGAACCAAGGAAGGAAAGGTGATCCTTAAAGAGGGAGGTTGAAAAGAAGATTCTGGCCTCCTTGACCATGCTTGAGGCAACAATATTTAGGGCCCCAAGGAGACTTAGTTTCCAACAAATACAAATTAAACTGCTATAAGAAGGTAAACATAATGTGCATTTAAAAACACATCAAGTAAAAAGGAAGGAAAATGCAGACATGAGAAGAAAAGAGAAGTAAAATGGTTGAGAATTATACAAACACTTGCTCAGATAGAGATTTCTATTTAGAAATGAAAAATTAAATTTACAAGAGTGACTGCTGACCTGAGTTGTTTGAATCTTAGCATTGACTTGGGAGAACAGACTATCATTTAAAGCCAAGCTATGGTTTTCAAGAGGAACACATGATAAATTAGTGGTTTAAGAGCTTCAGACAGAAACTTCAATTAAATGATTTAAATTATGCCTTCAGGGTTAGCTAGAATTAACAAACAGGACACCTTCCCATCAGGTCATTGAGATTATCTTTTACATCAACTACACTCTCCATTTCAGTTTTTGTTTATTGGAAATTATTCTGTTTGAACAGAAACATGGAAAGAAATATCTGCAATAATAATCAAATATAAAACTCAATATTTATATTGGATAAAATTATGTATGTATCACAAGGTTTACCATGATACAGAAAATAGAATTGTCTTCTTACACAACACTCTTCTCAAAACTCCCTTCACCTCTCTGTTCCTCAAGCTGTAGATTAGGGAATTTGGCATGGGAGTCACCACTGTGTACATCAGAACCATAATAGAATCTTTCACATTAGAATTGTTAGATGATGAACATAAGTAGAGACCAGTACTGGCCCCATAGAACAGTGACACCACAGACAGGTGGGAGCCACAGGTGAAGAAGGCCTTGTGGATACCACAAGAAAAAGGAAACTTGATATGGAGGGGGAAATTTGTGCATAGAACATGGTGATCATGTTAAATGATCCTCCCATGATAAATATCCTCATTAACATGAGTGTCAGAACAGGCAAGCTTCAGCAGAGCAGATATGTCACAGAAAAAGTGTAAGATCAGGTTGTCTGAACAGAAAGACAGTCTGGCTGTGAGCAGAGTGTGCAACATGGAATGAAGCATGGTCAGCACCTGGGACAGCACCACCAGGGAGAGACAGAGCTCAGGGCTCAGGACAGAAGTGTAGTACAAGAAGCAGATGGCTGCACAGCTGTCATAGGCTATGAACTCCACACAGGAAAGGAGAACAAGGAGAAAGCTCTTGAAGTTTCCAAAAATCAGGAAAAAGTACATTTGAATCAGGCAGGCTGCAAAGGGAATGGATGGAATTTGACTCTGCGTGTTCTGTAATAGTTTAGGAATGGTCACGTAGGAAAAGCAGAGATCAGAGAAAGACAAGATGCTGAGAAACAAATACATGGGTGTGTGGAGATGAGAATCCAGCAAATGGGAATGATGATGATGCGGTTCCCCGGGATGATGGTAAGATACATGGAAAGGAATAGGGCATGGAACAAGTTCTGGTGCCCTGGCTGGATGGGCAGGCCCAGGAGGAGGAACTCTGAGATGAGAGTTTGGTTCCTTCCTATCATCCTCTATCTCCAGTATCTTTCAGAGAAAATAATTTTAAAAATCCCTCAACAATCAAAAGAAATGAACATTGTTCTATTATCAGATACTCGTTCTATAATAATTAATCTCATTTTCTTTATAATAATTGGAATGTTTCATGCCTGAATGTCTATTCTCCACATCATCATTGATGTCTTTTTCTTAACTTCTAGGGAACATGTTTGAATATTTTATCCTTTCCTAAACACTCTTATCTATTGGCTTCTGAGACAAAATGCTTTGTTATTTTTTATACCTGCCTGACTGCTAATCCCAGGGAAACATAACTGACTCCTATTCTATCTGTGTCTTATATGTCGATGTTCCTCAAGGATTTTTAATATTCTATTATTATAAATCTATATACACCCCCAAGAAAAACTCATATACTCCAATGTCTTAGATTACCATTTTAAACTCAGATGTAGGGTCTGGGAATGTAGCACGGTGATACAGTGCTTCTCTATATGCTCAAGACTCTGGGTTTGATCCCCAGTTGTCCAAAAAAATAAATTGCAAAATAAAATAAAAATCAGTAAGTAACCAATAAATCTCTGTGTCCCATAATGACTAATGACTCTCATCAGATTGTACTGCCTCTGTACCACCCTCCTATTCATCTACTCTCTCATATTTCAGAAAAGGAATGCAGCATCAGATCTGAAGTCTGTGAGCTGTTTCATTCATTCTTTTCTCTTACCACCAACTCCAACATACCACATCACATATATTCCACTCCTGATCACAAGGCCACATTCCTAGTCCATGATGTCATCTTATCTCACCTGGACTATTGAAGCAGTTTCTCAAGTCATGTCCCTGTTTCTATGCCTCAGTACCCTTCCCCTTCAATATGCTTCAATTACACAGTAGCATTCTAAGTAGAAATTGATCAACTCTCTCCTGATTAGTGCTTCAGAGGATTGGCATTGCTCTTAAGATAATGTTCCCTTTGAAGGCACAAATGTTGCTTTATTACCTTACCTGCATCTACCTCCACTATCTCACCTGATCACTCAGTGATAATTGCACTCTACTCTGCAGCAATTATGGAATTAATAGCATCTCATACACACTGTTTCTCCTGCCAATCAATTTGTCCCTCTGTTCTCTCTTCACCTGGCTTACCCACACTTACTTTCAGGCATATTACATGAAACTTGCTAAGCTAAAACTCCCTTGTGTCCACATGCTAGGGTAGTCCTGCAGCACTTTCCACAATATCCTCTTCTCGTGTCGTACCACTTGCGTCTGGCTCACAGGTTGATAGCTGACTTCCCACCAGGTTGTGAACTGCACACAGAAAAGGCCATGTCTGCCTCACACCTGCAGCAGGGCAGCCCCTGGCATGGTGTTCGATGTGGCCAATGCTTCATCTATATTTGTTGCCTGTCCTTCAGGATGAGACATGTCCCTTCAACTTTAAGGAAGTCAACTCTCCTTAAGTAGAATAATTGCTACTTTCATCCACCCAGAATACAAACTCTCTAGACTTCACCACCTAGCACTACATTTTGTCACTGCATTACCAACTTTTCTGATGTAGCTTTCTATTCATGGAAAATATTAGGGTCCATCAGATGTCGTGTCCTTTTCAGCAATACTGATGTGAATGAAACATTCTTCCACTTCAATACAGAAGATGCCATCAAATTGATGTTGTTAAAATAAATATGAGAGCATTACGTAAATTATTATAAAAGGAGAGGAAAGAAAAATATTTTTAAAGCTCTCCTTTGAGTTCTTCCTCAGAGGAATTAGCCATATATGATGACTAATTTTATGTGTCAGCTTTGCTCGGTCCTGAGGCCAAGTTTTCATCAAATATCACTTTTTCATTGCCATGAAGATATTTTGTTATATGATTAACATTTAAATCAGTAGACTTTAACCAAAGCAGATTATCCTCTATATGATGACCCTTGTATCATCAGATGAAAAACTTAGATGAACAAAAGACTTTACTCTCCTTATCAAGAATTCTGCCCCCAAAAGATTTTTCTCCCCTAAGGAAGAATTCTGCCTCCAGAGTGCTCTGGATTCAAAAGTATAACATTTGGGGCACAGCCGCCCACCTGCGCAGTAGACAGACCACCCCAACTGGAGGAGGGGCCAAGCCGCCCACCCGTGCGGTCACCTGACCGAGCTCTGGACAAACATAAGTTTTCCCCAACACCCCCCACTTCATCAAACACCTTATGAGAAAAATTGATGGAACTCATCTTGGAAAATCCCACCAACCCTTAAAACCCACCAACCGGTGGGCGTGGTTACCAGCTCGGCTCTGCAGCAGATCAGGCACCTGGTTTACATCTCAGAAAATAAGAGTAGAGAGGCCACAGGTGGAAGCTCAAGTCCTCTCACACTGACTACCACCACCACCCTAAACCCAGAGACTCAAGCTAGGAATAGACAACGCCACCAACTGGAAGAAAAGAAAACGGAGTTCTGAGAGACATTTTTTTTCTTTCTTTTTTTCTCTTCTCTCTCTGTTTTCATCCATTCATCCAGTCTCCTCTACCCTTCCCCCTTTGGTCCTCGCAACCTCAACATATGTGAAACCAAGAATTGTGCATGAAAAAGGTCTTTAACAACTGAATCACCAGAATAATATAATATAGAGGAATTGCATATGCCCCACCTCCCTCCCCCCTTTTTAGTTCTTTTTTTTTCTCTTATTTTCTTTTTCCCGCTCTCTTTTTTCTCTTTCTCTCCTTGTTATTTGTTTTTCTCCTTCTTACTCCCTCTATCCCACTTGCAACCCCCTAAATTTTACCATTTATAAGTAGGGTAATACAGATAGGAATTTGAATCTATACATTCTTCCATAAATTACCCATCTGTTGGTTAGAGCTTTCCAAAGTTACTCAGTTAGATTAACCCCATACCCTCACTCCTTTCCCCCTAAACATAACATCCTATACCTGAAATTCAGTTTTCTTCAAGCTACCAGAAACGGTATGCCTTTCATGAAACTAATGACTATATTTGTAAACGATAATCGAAACCAACATTTGTAGACATAGAGTCTAGCTATAAATGTAGTAATAAGGAAAACGTGTGCTTAGATGATGTACTATTGATATTGAGAACTGTTAACATTGTCTTTCTCCACAAAAGGGAGACTTTGCAACTATACAAGAGCAATATAAATATATAGGGGGAAAATCAATAACACAACAGTTTCACAAAGCAGAAAGAAACATGAACAGTATGAAAAGACAAGGAAAGAAAGGATCACAAGCAATGCAGGTCAACTCAACTTTAGAAGAGGTAATATCTGCAGCAGATGGAATGTCAGATAAAGAATTCAGGATATACATGCTTCAGATGATCTGGAGTCTCAAGGAAGACATTAGACAGCAAACTCAGACAATGAAAGATAACTTTGACAATGAATTACATAAACAAATCCAAGAAGCAAAAGATCAACTATACAGGGAGATAGAGGTTATAAAAAACAAACAAACAGAAATCCTAGAAATGCAGGAAGCAATAAAACAAATTAAAAACTCAAATGAGAGTACTACCAGCAGAGTAGAACACTTAGAAGATAGAACATCAGACAATGAAGACAACGTATTTCAACTGAGACTGTTAAGAAACCATGAGCAGAACATCCAAGAAATATGGGATAAAGAGACCAAACTTAAGAGTTATTGGGATACAGGAAGGTATAGAGGTCCAAACCAAAGGAATAAGCAATCTGTTCAATGAAATAATACGAGAAAACTTCCCAGACTTGAAGAATGAAACAGAATCCCAAATCCTAGAAGCTTACAGGATGCCGAATGTGCAAAATCATAAGAGATCCACACCTAGACACATTATAATGAAGATGCCCAACATACAGAATAAGGAGAGAAAGGAAGCAGATTACATTTAGGGGTAAATCAATCAGGATAACAGCTGATCTTTCAACACAGACTCTGAAAGCTAGAAGATCCTGGAACAACATATTTCAAACGCTGAAAGAAAATGGGTTCCAACCAAGAATCGTGTATCTAGCGAAATTAAGCTTCAGGATGGAAGATGAAATTAAAACCTTCCATGATAAACAAAAGTGTTTTTCACTGCAGACTGTGAATTTTGAAATATTCAAATTATATGGATTATGTTCTTAAATTCACACACAAAATCATAGATATATGCATCATATTAATTCTTATACTCAGCCCTAATAAACCCCAGTATGTCACAATGCTGTAAAAGAAAGCAAAAGAAGAACTTTAACAGATGTGAGAAGCTCATTTTGCTAAAATGAAATGAATGAGTACAACTGCTGGTAACTTCACCCTGCTGATGGTGTTTAACACTGCCTGCCGCATTAGCAATATGTGCCCCTAAATATTAGGTGTTGGCATTACATTGAGAAGAAATATGTAGATCATGCATCAGAATTTTTCATTCACGGGGGTGTGAGTAGAATGATCTCATGTGTTAGGAATATATACAGGGACAGCAAACCACAGACATTACCTGCTGATGTCATCACTGATGACCCAGTGAACTTCTACAGCTTAAAATCCATAGTTCTCAACCTGATCCGAACATAAGATAAGAATCAGCAAGGACAGTGTTTCTAAAATTTAAAATGCATGCAAGTCACTTAGGGATTCTATTAAAACCTAATCTGATTCTGTAACTCAACTTCTACATTTTAAATGGACACCAAGATGATACCAGTAATGCGGTCACTGAAATGCACTTCAGTAGTAAA
This sequence comes from Marmota flaviventris, assembly GCF_047511675.1. Lineage (NCBI taxonomy): Eukaryota > Metazoa > Chordata > Mammalia > Rodentia > Sciuridae > Marmota > Marmota flaviventris. The sequence continues at coordinate 31,718,891 of NC_092514.1, forward strand.
CACATACATTGTCATTAAAGGCAGGTTATCGAGCCCTTTCAGATAAATTTAATCATAATCCATGATAGGAGGCCCATGTCCATGCCTTCCTAATGCCAAGTTTTTTAGAGTTCTATAGGGGAATATAAACTAAAGAATGCTCAAGAATTATTACAGCACTGAACTCGTATTCACAAGACTATTTTTAAGGGCAAATGATACAATCATTGCAAGTACATTGCACAATAAGTTATAGCAATGAATATTATTATCAACAAAACATAAAAATGTTAAACAAACATTAATAAAAGTATTAAAACCATGTGAGAAAGTCTTGGGAGGCAGAAAGATGGAAAAGAAGAAACATAACAATCTAAAAAATTATTCTGCCGAACATCATACAACCTGGGAATTCAAGACAATCACATTTGAAAGACAGACAAGAGCTCATTCACTCTGCTACCAACTCATCCAGGGTGGCTGAGGGTGACTCCAGGGCCCAACTCAGGATCCTTTTCCCCTTATTCATTAGAGACACAGAAAGTAACGGTCTCCATAGTCTTCACCTAACTGCACCATCCCTTCTCATTCTTCCCCTTCTACACACAGAAGTCTAAGGAGCTCTTCATCCCAAAGGAGTACCAATGCTGGAGGAACTCATTACAGACAAAATAATTAGCCAGGACCTCTCAGAGACTAATTCTCCCAGAGTCCTGTAGTGGTGACTCCTGACAGCCTCTGTTCACACCAGACCATCCTTTGGGGAAGGTGAAGATGCTGAGCAGTTCAGGACAGATGCTTTCTCATTGCCTGTGTGGGGAAGGGGCAGGAGACCTGTGTGGTGGCTGCAGCCTACATTTCAGGAGGTGAAGGTGGATGGCTGCAGAAACCATGAAGTAATCAGGGACCACATTGTGAATGTCCCAACCTATCTTAGGAGTTTAAGAGTTTAGGCTTTATCCTGTGGATAACAGTGATCCATCAGTGGTCTTTGAGTAGAGGACTGCCATGAAACTCATGTTTCAGAAACATGGCAAGGATGGCAGAACCTGTTATTTCTTCCCGTCTTGCTGCTCATGGTCAGTAGGAGAGGAAGAAATGCATTTAACAAGGATTAGCCTTCTATGATTAAAACATATGCAGATATAAAGAAATCAGAAGAATAAGAAAAAATTAACTCCCCAGACCATGTCCAATTCTTCTACATGTAATGATTAGATATTGTTATTAGCCTTTTGAAAAACTAATTGACTTCTGCACCATATTTAGCTCATTTTCTGTGGAAATACTTGAGCACCCAGCAAAATGATCATCCCTTCCTCTATGTCATGTCTCTTCCTAGTGCAAAGAATATTCTTTCCCCACATTTGATTGGGAAGCCAGGTTTTGTGTATATAATTCACTTTCTCACCATCCATTCCTCCTTTACCATTATCAGCTTCAGGATCTTCACATAGTGACACATTGCAAATGTCCTTCCTAGGGACCGCATCCTGATTGGTGTCACTTTTACTGGGTTCTATATTTTAATAAGGTTTGTTAAAGGACTTGGAAATATAAAGTGCCACACAAACTATTCCCAGGATCTCAGATGCCACCTTCTCTATTCCAGTTGTGTAGAGTAACAAAGTTTCCCCTTGGTGATCAATGTCAACTACCCCATGCACAGTAGCAACTCTGCTGTTTGCACATTAACTAACACATGAATCATAAAATGGCCAAACAAAGGATGGTTATATCCCTTGGAAGAAGAGCATTCCCTTCAGAACTATAGACTTCTAATGCACCGTCCTAAGTTTTCTCAGCCACTTATTTCAGTAAGTGTTGCAATGATCTCAACTGACTTCAGTGGCTACCACGTGAAAGCACTGTACATTCATCCTGCTCCATCTCACCTTGGCTTTTGCTTTGATACATCTCTGGCTCCACAGAGCAGAAAGTCATGGGGAATCTCCTCAGCACTCAAACATTAAAATCTACCATCCATTCTCTATGAACTGTTGTACAGAATGTGAAACGTGAAAATCCAATTTTTCTAGCACCAAATATTAAAGAGACTACTGTACCAGCTTTCCACCAGTACAATGAAATATCTAGCACAGTCAACTTATAAACAGATTCATTTAGCTCACAGTTTGAGGAGTTCTAATGGCAAATGGCCTAGTGCAGCCTTGGCCAGGTCAGCCCTGGCATGATCACCTCATGGTGTGGGATAGGGATGGCAGAGCACATGCAGAGAAAGGATCACATCTCAAACTAGAATGGATATTCCATGATCCTTTTCAAATCATCCACAATGACCTAAGGACTTTCTACAAGTTTCTGCCACTTAACCATAGCAACTCCTAAACTGCAATACTTAGTCTAGGCCTTTATATATGAGCCCTTGGCAGACAGCCAACATCAAAACATAGTAAATTAGCACAGGAAAAGATTAACAGCAATATCTAATCATAAGTTAGAATACTTAAAGCATATAGTATAATAAATTGTCTTAGTGGTCTGTTTTCTTGCTAATATCTTTAGTTTTTAGTTGTATATGGACAAAATACCTTTATTTTATCTATCTTTTTATGTGGTGCTGAGGATCAAACCCAGTGCCTCGCATGTACTAAGGCGAGCGCTCCACCACTGAGACACAACCTCAGTCCCTCCCCCTAAAATCTTACTGTACTATATTCATTCTTCTTCGTGTCATACTGTATCATGATAAAATTCCTACAGGGTGAGATGAAATGAGGTAAATGACCTAGACTTTTTTATGTAGCACGTGCTACATAATATAATGCTCACTTGAAAGTTCACTTGAACCTTACCAAGTAAATTTCATTATGTGAGGTTTACTTATTTCACAGCAATGCAAAAAAGGGCAATCTGATGCCACTTGTATAAACTGCTGTACTACCAAGATATTTCAAATTATTCACAGTCAATTACTTGATTTATTTTTATGGATTATCCAACTATTTTTCTTCAAGTCCCCAATGTAGTCTCCAACAGCACAGGATTCCTGACCATTCCCTAAATGGGCAATGATTCATCATACATCCCTGGGCTCTCAATCCCCACCTTTCCCCAAAGTATAGTCAGGTGTGATCAGTGACTGTAATCAGTCACCATCCAGGACTCTGATAATTTGTCTTGAAGAGGTCCTGGATAATTACGTTGTGCCTAATGAGTTAGACCCAAATCTGGACTCCCCTGGGATGCAGAGCCTCTCGGGCTCGTGGATGGCTTGAAGGTGAGACATGAGAAGGGATGGCAGACACGTGATGCCTACAGAGGACGTTACTTCATATTCTTGTAATGAATAAAGGGGAGCAAGATCTTGGGTCAGGGCCCCAGAGTCACCCTCAGACACCCTGGGTAAGTTGTCAATATGCCAGGTTACATGATGTTCTGCCAGGTAAGTTTTCAGGTGTGACAACTTCCCTCTTTTCCATTGAGCTGCCTTCCAAGACTTTGCCACAGTATTGAAATATTTTGACCAAAGTTCAACACTTGTAACACTTTTTTTTAATAACACTGCTCATTAATGTTACTTACTGTGCAGTGAATCCTCATAGGTCACAGCATTTTGACATACCAGGCCTGTAAGACAGGGTTCAGTGCAGTAACAGTTCTTAACCTTTCTTTATTTTACATTCACCTAAAGAGCTTTAAAAAGCTTTGCACAAGCCACTTCATAGAGATTCCAATTAAGTTATCTGAAGGTGCTCAGTAATCTGAGTTAAATGGCAATGTGTGTATTTGCTACTCAAGTGCAGCCCAGTGATCACAGTATTAACACCACTACTTGGGTGTTCATTTAAACTGTATAGTCTGAGCTACAGAACCGGAATGAATATCTTAACGGCAAGTAATTTGCATGTGCGTTGAGTTTAGAAACACTGCTCTACATGATTCTTGTGTGCATCCCGGAGTGAGGATATTGAATTTAATGGCTGAAGAAGAGGAAGCTCACTGGATCATCTGTGAAAACGTCTGCAGCTGCTATCTCTGGTTTTGTGATCCTTGCACAGCTTCTTGACACAAAGATAGTCCTGCAAACTCAAAAGGTAAGCAAAAGTCTGAGAAAACAGGTACATGATTTTCTCCTCATGTTTCTTCCCTTTATGATGCCAACACATGGTGCCCAAAGGTACAAACTGTTAATGCAGTTCTGTTAAACATCAGCAGTGGGGTGAACTTCCCAGCAGTAGGACTCATTTATATCATTTAGTGAATGAGTTTCCCACATCTTTTAATGTTCCTCCTCTGCATTTTTGATGACCTGGAGACAGACTGGGTTTTTGTTTGTTTGTTTGGTACTGGGGATTGAACCCAGAGGAGCTCAACCATTGAACCACATCTCCAGACCATTTTTTATGTTTTAGTAGAGACAGGGTCTCTCTGGGTTGCTTAGAGCCTTGCCAAGTTGCAGAGGCTGGCTTTGAACCCATGATCCTTCTGACTCAGCCTCCCAAGCCACGGAAATTGCAACCCTGCCCAACCATACTGAGCTTTATCAACCAAGGTTACCCAAAGAAAGCAGTGTGTGTGTGTGTGTGTGTGTGTGTGTGTGTGTGTGTGAGAGAGAGAGAGAGAGAGAGAGAGAGAGAGAGAGAGAGAGAGAGATTGATTGATTTTAAGGGTGTAGCCCACATAGTACTGAGGATTCTTAATTTAGAAATTTGCAGGGCAGTCCTGCCTACTGGAGTCCCTGGAAGAATAGATGGTACAGCATTGAGACCACAGCATGTTGGAGGTAGAATTCCTCCTCTTCAGAAGAGTGAAGTCTTTTCTCTTATGACCTTCTACTGACAGTAGCAAGGCTCATCATATTTTGGGGGGCAATCTACTTCACTCAAAGTCTACTTATTTAAACTTCTATATATTATAAAATACCTTCATACCAACATTCAGAACTGGTATTTTACAAAAGTCTGACAACAGAACCTACCCATGTTGACACATAAAACTAATCATCACATGTGATATTGACATCTGAGGAGGAACTCAAGTGAGACCTTAAAAAATGCAAATTTCTTCTGCTTTCCCACACTTTATAAAATGCTCATCATATCAATGAATTTGTGTGGATCAATGCCTAAAGATGTTTTAAGTCATTGGTGTGACTGAAAAGTATAGTGCTTCCAACATACCCTAATTTTTTTTATAAATACAAAACTACATGTGTGAAGTTGGTGATAGAGTGTCAAAATTTAGTGCTATATGGTGAAATCTAGTAAGTTTGTATTCTGGGAGGATTTAAGAACTGTAATTATTTTACCTAATGGGAGTTTTCTGCCTTTTAAGTTGAAGGAATTTTTCTCATCCTGAAGGACAGCCAACAAATATGGATGAAGCATTGGCCACATCAGGCACCCTGCCAGGGGCTGCCCTGCTGCAGGCAAGAGGCAGACATGGCCTTTCCTGTGTGGAGTTCACAACCTGGTGGGAAGTCAGCCATCTACCTGTGATCAGGACATTCACTGCTATGGGATGAGAACAGGAGGCTGTGCAGACAGCAACAGAACTCACAGAGGGTGGGGACAAAGGGAGGTTTAGTTTTGCAAGTATCATAAACATCCCTGAATGATAAATCAAAATAAGACAACTGAAAGAGGAAGCAGAGGGGAGAAAGTGATAGATTGGAGGAAAACCAAGTATGAAATTCTAGAGGCAATAAATTTTGATTTACAGTCCAGCAGCACTAGAGAATGGAAGGCTTGTGTCACTTGGGTGCAAGATGAGACCATGGAGGGAGACACAGCTCAGGTAATGAAGCACCATTTGTACCCTTCAAAGACACTTCACCTTTATCTTAAGAGCAATGAGAATATCCTGAAGCATGAATCAGGAGAGATGACCTGATTTCCATCTCAGAATGACACAGTGTGAATGAATCATATTGAATGAGAAGGTATTTAAGGTGTGGGAAACAGGGAACTGACTTGAGTCTCACCTGGACTACTAGGAATGTGATTTTTGTGATGAGGAGTGGATGAAGTAGCAGGGAATGAAATGTAGAATATATGGGATGTGATAGATATGACTGGATTTGATGGTGACAGAGAAGAATGGAAGAAAAAAGGTTCATACTTTGGCAATTGGATCCTGCCTTCCTTTATTGGAACGAATGTGGAAGAGGAGGAGAGTAGTATGGATGCAACACACTATGCTGAATTTCATTAGGAACCTGTTGAGCTGAAGACACCTGTGATACATCCAAGGGAAGAGGACCGTCAAGCAGTGGCATGCAGAGTTCTGTGGGTGAGAGAGACGTCTCTGCCCGAGTTTAAATACTAATCTAAGTATTTGGCATATGGTGAGATTTCCTTGGGGTTCTATATAGAATTATAAGATAATGGGATTTACAAAAATATTTGAGGAACATTACCCTATAAGATATTATAAAGCAGAAACCAATTACAGTTGCTAAGAATGATCGACCAGTCAGGCAGGGAAGAGAAAATCAAACACTCCTTTTGTGACAGAAGCAAGCAGATAAGTATTTAGGAAAGAATGGGCTACTGAAACATGTTGAAAAGAAGATGAGAAAAGTAATAAATGATCATAGAGATTAAAGACACTTGAAGGTTATACTTATTGTGATGGTGGTGGGATCAACTATTGTAGAACATGTAAACACTGTGTATGAGAAAAACATGATCATTTTCACTTGGGTTTTTAAAGGGCCTTATTATTTCTCTTAAAGGTATTGGAGACAGATGATAATGGGAAAAAACCAAACTCTCATCTCAGAGTTCCTCCTCCTGGGCCTGCCCATCCAGCCAGAGCACCAGAACCTCTTCTATGCCCTGTTCCTGGCCATGTATCTTACCACCGTCCTGGGGAACCTCATCATCATCACCCTCATCCACCTGGACTCCCATCTGCACACTCCCGTGTATTTGTTTCTCAGCAACTTGTCCTTCTCTGACCTCTGCTTTTCCTCTGTCACCATGCCCAAATTGCTACAGAACATGCAGAGTGAAGTCCCCTCCATCCCCTATGCAGGCTGCCTGACACAAATATACTTCTTCCTGTTTTTTGGAGACCTTGGGAACTTCATCCTTGTGGCCATGGCCTATGACCGCTATGTGGCCATCTGCTTCCCCCTGCACTACACCACCATCATGAGCCCCAAGCTCTGTCTCTCCCTGGTGGTGCTGTCCTGGGTGCAGACCACGTTCTATTCCTTGTTGCACACCCTGCTAGTTAACAGATTATCCTTCTGTGCAGACAATGTGATCCCGCACTTTTTCTGTGAAATATCCGCCCTGCTCAAGCTGGCCTGCTCTGACACTCAAGTAAATGAGTGGGTGCTATTTATTATAGGAGGAATTGTTGTTGTCATCCCATTCCTACTCATTCTTGTGTCCTATGAAAAGATAGTGTCCTCCATTCTCAAGGTCCCTTCTGCTCGAGGTATCTGTAAGGCCTTCTCCACCTGTGGCTCCCACCTCTCTGTGGTGTCATTGTTCTATGGGACAGTAATTGGTCTGTACTTATGTCCAACAGCTAATAAATCTACTGTGAAAGACACTGTCATGGCTCTGATGTACACAGTGGTGACTCCCATGCTGAACCCCTTCATCTACAGCCTGAGGAACAGAGACATAAAGGGGGCCCTAAGAAGGGCTCTTTTTAGAAAGAAAAATTCCTTCTGTGTGTGAAGGGCTTTTAACATAATTATTAAATTAATATTCTTAGTGATATTAATATTGGAATATTTTCTCAGAATTTTCCCTCACCATGGGAACTTTGGTTGAAGTAGCATAGGATATAACCATTCAATAGGCAAAAGAAAGGAATTTCAGCAGATCAGTGGACTAGGGAAGGTGGTCTTGTGGGTCTAGCTTTGCTTTCCTCTCTGTCTTTCCCAGCTGATGCTGGAAAAGCCTAGGTAAAACTACATTTTATGTGTTCTCCTGTTCTTACATTCTGAAGTTATTCCTAGATCTTTCAATTTTATCTCAAGTCAGCTTTGACTATGGTATCATTTTAAAATAGTGCTCCATGATCTGAGATTAATACTCAAGAACTTCCCAATAACTCAATCTCCCAGCAAACCTCCAGTGTCTCTTACATAATATTCTTGCACAAATTCTGTCGTCATTCCACCTCCTAACTTTCCTAAACCCCTTTTTAATTTTTATGTCTACATTGTCTTTTATTCTCTATCATGTCAATAAATTTTTCTAACCTTCTGTTCAAAAGTGTCATTGAACAATTTTGTGTTCACTTGTAGTTAACTAATCCAGGAACCCTAGAATTTATTGACCCAGCATGGGGCAAAAAAGATCTATCAACAATTAATTTCATAGGAAATTTTCTGTTATTAAAGTTGCTTCTCTTTTGTGTAATATTTTGACTTTGCAGAAGGTCCTTGTATGTTTTTTATTGTACCCCCATGACCATTAGAAGGAAGTAGAGAAGCTATTATGACTTATTTTCAGACTAAAATCTAGGAAGTTCAACAACTTTTCATGCCACCCGTGGGTCAGTTGTTAAGTCTGTGTAAGATCAGAGACTGAAAATCAAACCCAGTGCCTCTCCCACTTCCAAATGAAGGGGAGCAGCCATTCTTTTCTAAAATTTTAGCACCACCAAGACATGGACTGTTTCTGACCTTGGTCCATTCATTTATTTAATTATCCTCTCTTAACTGATGATATTCAGATCCATTCCTTTTATATAGTCTACTGACCTCACTACTTTATATGAAGGCCAGATCTTTCTTCCAAGCTCTCAGCTCTCTTTTTTTTAAGCTTTATGTGCTATATTTTTTCATTTATTCATTTTTAAATTTATTCTTTTTAGATATACATGACAGTATTGTGCATTTTGACATATTATACATTCATGGAGCATATCTTAGTCTAATTAGGATCCCATTCCTGTGGTTGTACCTGATATAGAGTTTCACTTGAGTATTCATATATGAACATAGGAAAGATATGTCCAGTTCATTCCACTGTCTTTCCTGATGCTATTTCCACTCCTTTCCCTTCATTCCCCTTTGTCTAATCCACTGAACTGCTATTCTCTCTCTCCTTATTGTGTGCTAGCATCCACATATCAGAGAGAACATTCGACTTCTGGTTTTGGGGGATTGGCTTATTTCTCTTAGCATGATAATCTCCAGATCCATTCATTTACTGCCAAATGTCTTAAAGTCTCCTGGGCTCTGTCTCTGGAGACCACCTGACTCACAGAAGAAACTATACTTTGCAGGTGCTGTTGGGCACCCAGATGTCTCTAGCTCCACTGATGCTTGAAAACAGCTGCAGAAAAACTTGAGATAAAAGGTCTTATGTGAAGTTTCTTAATTAGACTAAGATATGCTCCATGAATGTATAATATGTCAAAATGCATAGTACTGTCATGTATATCTAAAAAGAATAAAATTAAAAATGAATAAATAAAACAATATAGCACATAAAGCTTAAAATGTCAAATGGTGTTTTTTATTATTTTTTAATTGTTGATAGCTCTTTATTTTATTTATTTATTTATATGTGGTGCTGAGAATCGAACCCAATGCCTCACACATGCCAGGCAAGTGCACTACTACTGAGCCACAGTCACAACCCCTCAAATGGTGGTTGTTAGAAAATATATGGTTCAGTTTTTTGGACATAATCTTTATGCCCAAGATTTCTGTCCTCTTCTAGCATCTCATACAACCATGTCATGACCCATATGTGAAACCTTAGCCCCAGTGAAACCATAGCCAGCTAGTAGCAAAGCTGAGTTTAGAACTCGCAGCCCAGGGTTCTGTCCTCTGCACCAGCTGTGCGACTGATAGAGAAAGTGGCTGGACCTTCCAGGTTTGGGGGAAGCCCTGTTGGGAGGTGTCAGCACCTGGTGGGTCCTTGGTCTCTGCTATTTTTTGTCAGGAGGGCTCTTCTCTTGGATTGGTCAGTGAGGACCCCGGGATTTGAGATAAAGCTTGAGCAAAGAGAATGAAGAGGAAAAGGGATTCCAGGGAACTGCTCCTCAGTGACCTCTGCTCTTCAGCCCCAATCTGTAAAGTGGCGGAGACCAGGGCACAGATTCAGTTCACCACCCTCAGCTTCCTTGCTGCAAATTAAGACAGAAGGTGATAAGAGAAAACCCTCTCTCATTTCTCTCTTCATAGAGCCAGTCCTCCCCTTGTGTTGCCTGGGGAATGAGGGGGAAGTGTTGGTTTCATTGCTGGTCCTGATCCAGCGGTGCCTCTCTGCACATCTGCAGGGGCTCTGTGGCTGGTTCCAGAGACTCTGATGGTTCTCTGAATTTAGATTGTGAATTTGGTGGGTCATGGTTATGGTGTCTCCCCTCAATAATTTAATGGTTCACTCTGACATGCCCTGTTTATGGGAACCAGAGTAAAGTTCCAGAGAGAAAATACAAGACAGTGATAGCACCTAAGAACAATGATCAGAGAAGGGGACTTTCAGTCTCCATTTCTCCAGGTAGAGATGATGCCTCCTGGGAGTCAGGGTCTCGAGAAATTTGTAGAAGTTGTCTTTAATTTTAGACCAGACCCATGGCTGAGTCATTCTCAGAACTGATATTGTTCCTTGCATGAGTACCATGCAGGGAAGCCTTCTTCTCTAACAGTTCAGCTTTAGGATGGATTCAAAATTACCCAGAAATATTGTTTTAAAAAATGCAGATTTCACGAAATTTTCTAGAGGTTATAATTCAACTGATCTGGGTGGTGTTCAGGAATCTGTATTTTAAACAAGCACAGGGGGATTCTGCTGAAGTCTTTCACTGACCCAGTTCAAAGTCTCTATATAAGTATTTCCTATCACAGTAGCCTCAGTTTCTAGTCTGTCTTGTCTAGTTTGAGGAAATGAAGATACAGTGGTGAGCAAGCCAGAAAGGGAGCTTATTTCCAGAGGGCAGGGTGAAGGCAGTGGAGAAAATAAACATCAACAAGATAACCTTAGCAAGTAGAGAGTGCCATGAAATTAACAAGCACACAATATGATGGAGAATAACTCGTAGGTGAGGGTGGCTTTCTTATGTTACTTATTCAGTTAGTTTTTTTGGTGCTGAAGATTGAACCCAGAGGTGGGATCTCACTAATTTGCTCAGAATCTTGCAAAATTGCTGAGGCTGGCCTTGAACTTGGGATCTTCCTGCCTCAGCCTCCCAAGTTGCTGGGATTATAGTATGCACCATCATGCCTGGTGAGGTAGACTTCTTTAAATGAAGAAGTCAAGAAAGACTTCTCTAGAAGACATTGGAACTGAGACTTTAAAGTTGAGACTTATTAATAATTTAATTTGAACTGTATTGTATTTATATTTTAATATTGTTTTAGTTGTCAGTGAACCTTTATTTATGTATATGTGGTGCTGAGAATCAAACCCAGTGTCTCACACATGCTAGGCAAGCACTCTACCACTAAGACACAATCCAGCCCCTTGTATTTATATTCTGATTTAGAGAGAGTAAGAATTTTTGTGATAATAAATTTTCCCAGCCTGGAACATGGCATATTTTTCCATTTTTTATATCTTGTGCATTTTCTTCATAAATTTCTTTTTTAGCTTTCTTTCTATAGGTGTTATGCTTTACTTGTACTTGTTCGGAAGTATTTTACAGTTTTTATTCTTGGTGCTTTGCTGCTGTATTTAAATTTTTTCCCCCATCTCTAGTTTGAGGTTGCTAAAATTGAGAAAATCTATTTCATATATATTTCTTGTATCCAGGTTCCTTTGAGCAAATAATCTACAGATACTTACATAGCCCACCCTCAGTAAATACCAGTTGAATGAGTGAATGTCTTACTGCTAGTATGGGAAACATGATCTGTTCCTGCCTCATGGAAGAGTTCCCATTTGTGGGGAGAGAGGCATATGAGTTCATGGAGAAAATGGGAGGGAGAGGTCCATTTGATACAGACAAAGACAGGAGCTCAAGTTTAGAGTTTGAGAAAATAGGTTTTGAATCTTTATTCTACCACCAAAAAGCTGTGTGGATTATGCAAGATCTCTGAACATTGATTTCTTCACCTGTAGTTGGAGACAATAAATGGTTCCTTCTTGATACAAAATGATGGCTAAGCAAGATAAGACAGAGCACTTTGGGTATTGCATCCTGACAGTAAGCTTTCAATACGTGCTCTTTAGTATTTAATAGTTTGATGACTGTTTATCTTTGAAATTTAAAAAAATCCCAGGATGTGTAAATGTATGAGTCTTTTTATCCTTCAAAAATTATGTGCAGAGTTCATAGAACCATTTAGGTTTACAAATGTGTGACCCTTCCATTTTAGTAAAAATTGCTTCTGGCTCTAATATTTTACTTCTTTAGGGTTTCTCAAATTCTTGGATTGGATCTTGGGTCTCTATTCCCTTTAACTATGATTTATTTTCTCATTATTTTAATTTGTCTCCTTCATCTGAAATTTTGGGAGGAGTCTTACATTTGTATTTTACTGCTAGTATGGGAAACATCATCTGTTCCTGCCTCATGGAAGAGTTCCTGTTTGTGGGGAGAGAGGGCATATGAGTTCATGGGGAAAATGGGAGGGAAGGGTCCATTTGATACAAAATAGACCGTCCTTTCTCAGAGTTTCCATACAGATATCATCTGCACTCCATGCAAGTTTTCAAAATTCACATTTTATGCTAAAATATTTTAAAGTAAATAATAATTATTGTAGTATTAGTCCCCTAAACATTTATCCTACATCTTTAAAAAAGAAGGAAAAAAACACTCGAACCTTTTATACCCAATAACATTTTTACAACCAATTAATTAATAATTAATCAATAACTTTATTATTATCTATCTCTAGTCCATATTCAACTTTCTCCAGTTAGCCCCAAAATTGTTCTTTCCAGTTGGTTTGTCAAAATAGGAATCCTCTCCAGGACCATGCATTATGGCTGGTTGATAAGATTTCTGCTGTGGATTTTTTTAGTCTGTGACAATTCATTTTTCACAGCAGCGACTGCATGAAGAGATAGACCCTATCTCCTCTTTTTCTTAGTCAAGTTCATTGACTGCAGCATCAGCATCACCCAGAACTTGTTTTCTCAAATTTTCAGTCCCAGCCCAGGCCACTGAACACAAAGCCATGTTGACCTCTGTGCCCATGGTGACATGGGCAGTCAGATATTTCTGATCATTTCCTCCTAGCTTGTTCCTTGGGATCCTATATTCTGTAACCAGGAGTTATTGATAGAAGTCTGATTACATTTAAGTTACACATTTTGGGCTAAAATTCATCATAAGATGTTGTGTGCCATGATTGACTAATGCTAAGAACTCCTACTGGATTTGGGAAATACATCTCTGTTTCCTTCTGTGACTAGGTGGGTACTTGATGTGATATTAGTTTGGTATCCTACAAATAACTGTGTCTCCATCAGCCATTCATTGAATAGTGTTAGCATCATTTTATAATCTCATTTATCTTTCTTGAACTGATCCTTTAATTAGAGTTTGAGAGTTTTCTCCATAAGTCTTGAATGCCTGTTTTGAAGTTTTCCCCCTAGGTATTTTGCGCTCCCCCCCACACCACTTTGGTTCTTATTTGAAATGAGTTCTTCTCTTTCATCACATCTTCTATCTGGGTGGTGTTTGTATATGTGAAGATGATTATTTTGTATACATTGATTATAACTTGTGACTGTTATCAATGTTCTTTGTTCTTTAGGTTTTTTGTATTATTTAGAAAATCTTTTCATCTGTAGATAAAGATAATTGTACCTTTCTTTCTTTTTTTTTTTTTTTGGCAGTACTGGGGATCCAACCCAGGGATACTTAACCACTGGGCAACACTACCAGCCCTTTTTATTTTTTATTTTGAGACAAGGCCTTGCCAAGCTGCATAGGCTGGCCTCAAATTTTCAATCCTCTTACCTCAGCCTGCCCAATCATTGGGATTAAAGGCATGCACCTGTCTTTGCCTTTCCATTATCATTTTAATTGATTTTTCCTATATAATTGTGTTATAAGTTCTCGAATACAATGTGAAATAGGAATTTTATCCTCATATTATTCTTGACTTTAGTATAAATGTCTCCTTTGTTTCACCACTGAGAACTTTGCTTTTTCATCAATTTATTTTTTTTTTTTTTTGGTCCCGAGGATTGAACCCAAGGGCACTTAACCACTGAGCCTCACCCCCAGCCCTTTCTAATATTTTATTTAGAGACAGGGTCTTGCTGAGTTGCTTAGAGCCTCAATAAGTTACTGAGGCTAGCTTTGAACTCACCATCCCTCTGCCTCACCCTCCCAAGATACTGAGATTACAGCCTCCCCTACTGCCACCTGGCCCCAATATTTTTTTTAAAACAAAGATTAAATGAGTTAGAATACATTAAATATTTAAAATATTTATGTAGTATACTCTCAATAAATATATGAATACACAACCAATGTAACTGCATATCATGTATAACTACAAGAACGGGATCCTTAATTAGAATAAGTTATATTCCATGAATATGTCAAAATATACTCTATTGTCATGTATATCTAAAAAGAACAAATAAAAAATATAAATAACAGACAAAATTTTTTAAAATAAAAGAAGTTGACTTTTTAACAAAGATAAGCATATTTTTTTCATGTTAATGAAATATTCACTGATTTTTTCTAAGTCAGAAGTAGGTTGCATTGTGATGTATTCACATGTGCACATAGCATAGTTTGATCAATTTCATATCACATTGCATTCCACTTTTATGTATAACTATAATGCATGAATTTAATGCATGGATCTGGGGGAGGGAGAGTCGGTCAGGAAAGAGGAAGTTTGGGGGACTGAATCGTGAAGCATTATATTTCATGAATGTAGGATTGTGTCAAAATGAACCCCAATATTATTAATAACTATAATGCACTAATACAAATATTAAAAATTAAAATATTTTTAAAAGGAAAATGATTGTTCAGCCTGCTTGAAGCCCTAATCATAAAAGCAACATTTGACTACCCTTTCTCCCCAAGAAGTACATGAGTGTTGAATGGTGTTAAATGTCTTTTCACCATTCCCAAGGATAAGAATATTATTTTTTCTATATATAACCAGCTCTGCATTCTCTTTATCTCCTCTGTGGTGAAGATGTAGTATTTTTTAAATGTTCTGTTGGACCTTGCTTTTATTTTCTGAGACTGTGTGTGTGAATACTTAAAATTAGGATTCTTTGGTGATATAATTTTTGTATAGTTCTTATTGATATTATACTTTATTACTTTTTTTTGTACTGGTGATTGAACCCAGGGGTGCTAACCACAGAGCTACTCACCAACCCTTTTATTTATTTTGTTTTTGAAACAGGGTCTCACTAAGTTGCTTAGAGACTTGATAAGTTGCTGAGGCTGGCCTTGAACTTGTGATCCTCCTGCCTCAGCCTCCATAGCTGCTGGGATTATAGGCGTCATCATGCCTGACCAGACTATATTTTTGTCATCAGTTGTTTTCTTACCCACCTGAAAGTGGATTATAACCTCCCATTCTTTGCCTGAATATGATATGTGCCCTTTCCAGGCAAAAGTTGTTGTATTTCTATTAAGTTCTCTTGCTCTTTTCTTCTTTTACCAAAGAAAGGCATCCCAAAGATTCTTCAGTTTGGGTCCCTGAATGAAGAGGGCACATGAAACAGTTAATCAAGGTACACACAACTTCAGTTCATATGTAATGTAAGTGAGCAAACAAATCTTTCTCTTTTTAAGCTCCTAAAATTTCTGATCATTTTCTATCACAGTTTTAATAAAAGAAAAAAATGAGAAAATACAATCACTTATTTTCCATTGCAGCATGTAGAATTGGCTTAGATTTTCCATCCCTTTTAAGGGTTATTTTTGGTGTATTGCCTTCTTCATAGATTGTTTATTTCATCAAGTGTTATACATTTATTTGCATGGACTTAAGCAAAGTAATCTTATGATTATACAAAACATTTATAGCCCCCTGCCATTTTTTTCGTTTTCCTTTCTTTCTTCTTCTTCTTGTTGTTTGTTTGTTTTGTTTTTAATGCAGACAGAGGCTTATTTAGGAAAGTAAAGGCACATTCAAGGGAGAATGTGGGCAATCTTCAGAGAGAGAAACAGCTCCCCACCCCATCATTTCTTAAGTTTGTCTTCTGGTGTTCTCTTTCTCTCTTCCTTTGATTAATAAATGGCTTCTCTTTTTTATTAATTTTTTTTTAAAGAAAAAATGTTCAGATAAATGTTAAGAGTTAAATTAGCATAGCCATCACTGCAAATATTTATCATTTCTCTGTGGTGAGAACATTTAAAAATCCTCTCTTACAAAATGCTTTTATTAGTGCATTATAGTTATACATAATAGCCAGGTTCATTTTGACATAATCCTACATACATGGAATATAATTTGCTCTACCTCAATCCCCAGTCCTTCCTCTTTCCCTCCTCTCCTCCCTCCCTGGTTCCTCTTCTTCTACTCTATGGTCTTCCTGCTGTTTATTCATTATTTTTTAAATTGATGCTTCATAGACATACATAAGGTGAAATTCCCCATGGTCTATTTATTTATGCACATAGCATAATTTGGTCAATTTCAATGCACAGTTCCTCTCTTTTCATGACCCTTCTCCCTCCCCACCCTTACCAAATCCCCTCTTTTAGCTATTGTGAAATATGTAGGACATTAATAACTATAGATCCCTAGAATTTATTCCTCCTACCTAACTGTAACTTTCATTCTATGATGTATATATGTATGGAGACATCACATTGTACCCCATAAATATGTACAAGTATTATTTGTCACTTAAAAATAAATGAAACTAAAAAAATTTGAAATGATGAAATTAAATGATAAAAAATCTTATCAGCTTTATTGAGATTTAACACCCATACCATACCCATACAACAAAATCCCCCATTCCAATATATAGCCAATGGCTTTTAGTGTATTTATGGAGTTGCAGAACAATCACCATAACTGAATGCAGAGAATTTTCATCACCCCAAAGAAACCCCTCACTCTTCAGCCATCTCCCTCACTTGCCCACCTTTCCCAGGCCGTCAGTCAATCTACTTTCTGTCTGTAGATTCACCTGTTCTGGACACTCATGTAATGCAGACATACAGTATGGCCCTTGGTGACTGGCTTCTTTCACGTGGCATAATGTTTTCAAGGTCCACACAGGATGTAACATGCATCATTCCTCTCTGTTGCCAAATATTATTCCATTGTGTGGATAGGCCACATGTTTTTCAGCCATTCACCGGTTGGTGGGCATTTGGGTTGTCTTCAGTTTTTGTCTATTATGAAAAATGGGGCTAGTAACATTATGGCAAGTTTTTGTGTGAATGTACATTTTCACGTCTCTGGGATACTCTTTGGGGTAGAATTGCTGGGTCACAGGGTAACCTTACACTTAGCCTTCTGAGGAACTGCTAAACTATTTTCCAAAGAGGTTGAGCTGTTTTATAGTCCCCCCAGCAGTGTATGAGAGTTCTGATTTCTCCACATCCTTGGTAACATTATCCAACTGGCCATCCTGGAGGGTGTGGAGTATTATCTCACTGTAGATATGTCTGCCTTTTTTCTCCCTTCTTTTTTGTTTGCATGTGAGACAATTTTATTTCATAGTTGTCTACAAAACCACAGACACTATTTTCTTCACAAAAAAACATTAGTTCAGGTACCCATAAAAGATAATTATATAGACTCACTTAAATAAAAATGCACCATCCCATTATATAGGATAAGAGAGATTGCTTGGAAAAACTTGTATCTGGACCAATTTCTTAAATATATCATTGTTAATTGCCTTTTTATTACTGAATTATAATTGCTATTTGTATAGTCTAGATTAAAATCCCTCATCAGATAAATGATTGGCAAAAATTTTCTCCCACAATCTATAAATTGTTTTTCCCCCTTTCTTGATAGTGTCCTTTGAAGCACAAATGTTTTAGAATTGATGATATGCAACTTATCTTCTTTTTATTTTGTGGTCTGTGCTTTTGGTGTCATAGCTAAGAAACCATTGCCTTATTTGAGGTCATGAAAATCTATGTCTCTATTTTCTCCTATTACTTTCACAGTTTTAGTTCTTATACCCAGGCTTTTGATCCATTTTTAATTAATTTTGTATATGATCTGAGGCAGGGGTTCAAATCTATTATTTTGAAAGTGAATATTCCGTTACCCCAAAATGATTTGTTGGTGGGCAACACTCGATCCATCTGTAGTTTCCCATTTTATCCACCTATCACCCTACAATATGGGGCCTCTATTTGTTATTGTTGTTATTAAAGTGAATTCAACCTCAGTCCTTTCCAAATAGTATGGTAATACATCCCATAATTAAGAATTCCCTTCAAGGTGGTGAATAGTTATGAGTTGGAAAGATTTGAGTAGAAATGTGAAACAAAATACAGTCCCCAAAACTGTAGGTTGCCCCAAGGATGTAATTTTAGGTCATCATCTCCACTCTCTACTACCCATTCTAAATTTCCCTTGCCTAGGCTGTCACTTTGGCAGATCTGGTGTAATATCTTTGGTCTTCATCCATACAGGCCTGAATTCTTAGCTGCCCTGCTCTTTTTGTGTCATAATGACTAAACTTTCTTATTGACATTTATTACTCTTCATGGAAATACTAAGAGATATCCATGTGAATGCTCTAAGTTTAAGACATATCACTTCCTGTCCTAACTGTGTAGAAACCACAAATCTTCATGAAAATCAATATCAATTATACTGATTAGAAAAGTAACACCTATCTTTTCCTGTAGTTCTACTTCATGAGGAGGACAAAATGGTCAGAGGGTAATTACAGTTTCTATTTTAATGGATTCCTTAAAGGAAAGTACTATTTGTAGATTTTGTTTGAACTGCTAAAATGATGAAAACATTAAAATGTGATAAGTTTTGTATAGTGTAAATGCCCAGAGAAACCACTTAACAAGCTATATAAAAGGTACACTCAAAAACACTATAGATAAATCAAACATTCGAGTAACTCACAAGAAGGCAGGAAGAAGAAATCAGAAAAGAAAAATAGAGAAGACAAATTCAAATAAAAAATAAATTGGTAAATGTTAAGTCTGAATATCCTAACAACTATATTAAATATAAATGGTCTAAACACACAAAGTAAAAGACAAAGATTGGCATAGTGAGTCTGAAATGAACATCATCCAACTGTATGCTGTCCACAAGAAGCTCTCTTCAAATATTAAAATGTAACAGCTTAGCAGTTGTAGTAGGATTGAAAAATACCTGCAAATGTTCATGAGAAGAAAAAGAAGTGGACGTATCAATTTCATATAAGGTAGATTTTTGGAACAAAGGAAATTACCAGAGACAGAGGGATATTTCATAATAATAAAAAGGTGAATCTATTATAAAGACATACCAATCTGAAATGTGTAATCATTCAACTGAGAAGCAAAATATGTGGGGAAAAAAACTGAGAGAACTGAAGGGATACATAGACAAATCCACAAATAGAGTTTGAGAATTCAAGATCCCCCTTTCAACACTTGATTGAACAACTAGACAGCAGTGAGCAACAGGATCTATTTGGCATTTATCAACCACTCCCTTTGATAATAACAGAACAAGTACTACCTTCAAGAGCCCATAGAACATACACCAAAATAGACCATATCCTGGGCTATAAATCAAGCCTCAACAGATTTAACATAATTGAAATCATACACAAGGTGTTCTCTAAACACAATAAAATCCAACAAGAAACCAATAACACAAAGATAAGGGGAAAATTTCTAGGCACTTGAAAGCCAAATATCATACTCCTAAATAATCCACAAAGAAGTTACACGTGTAATAAAACCGAATTGAACTGAATTAAAAGGAAAATACAATATACCAAAATTTGTAGAACATAACTAAAATGCTGATGAGAGAAAAATTCATGGCTCTAAATAAATGCATTAGAGAAGAAGAAAGTCCTCATCAGTAATTTCTAGTTTTCTACCATTTTCAACAAAGCTGAAATGACTTTTCTTATGCATTTTTCTTCAGGCACATGAATGAAGACTTTCCAGGGTACATAGCTAAGAATAGAGTGTTGGGAGGAAGACCATTTGCACCTCACCCCTTACTAGTGGATGCTGTAGGTGCCTTTCACTGGCTAGTTGCAGGAAGCCATCCATGAATCACTTGAATATCTTCTCTTGGCATGGAGGCCAGGGAGGTTTAGGTTTGGCCTTGGAGGTTTAGGTGTGGCTGTCCCATGGCAATAGATTGCCCAATGAACATGACCTTTATCTCTGCTCTGCTAGGAAGAGCCCTCATTGTAGCTCCAGAAACAGGCATAACCTGTTGGGAAATGGACAGCCCAACTTTAACCTTTTTTGGTGAACAACATTCTATGGAATGCCTTTGATGTATCCCAATATAAATAAAGCAGGCACAGGCTCCATTTTGGCCATAGTCTAGAAGTTCTATCCATCTGATCAGCATGCCTGTCCTGCCCCTATTTTTGAAACTATATTTCTGTGGTTCTGTGTTTTTTTTTCCTCCATTCTATTTTTCTTAGCTTTTATTTCTCAGCCATCCCATTTCACTGAGAGGAACCCATTTCCACCATCTGCTCAGGACATGGGCAAGAGCTGGTTCACCCATCTCCCCACATCCCCAGCTGCTGTAAATGTTGGCTGCTAATGCTCATAATTTCTCCTTTTGGTCAGAGAGGCCTCCCCAGCTCTCATTGCTCTGGGAGGTAGGAGGCAGGCATCCAGTGGCCAAGAACTGACTGATACAGGTGTCCAAGGCTGGTTTCTCGACTCTAAGTAGGACTGACACTATGGGAGCAATTCGTGTTCCAGAGGCCCACTCAAGACCAGGGTGAAGTTGATGTACTGAACCTGCATCCTCCTTATTTCCATATTGTTCTGAAAGGGCTCTTCAATGCCCGCTTTTTCCATTCCCATGAGTTTCTCTGCTTCTAGGGAATCCTGACCCAAGATAACTAGTATTGCTGAAGTTGTTGCAAAATGGTTGCACCAATATGCATATTTGAGCTGAAGATCAAAGGCTGAGAAACAGAAAGCCATTTAATGTTGAGAGAGGAGCTTCCTGGAAAGGGGATAAGCAAAACCCCAAGATGATTTAGAACTTTGTGAATCCAAAGGACTGAAATAAAGCCAATATGGCTGAAGTACTGGGAACAAAGAAAATAGAATGATAATGGTTGATATAGTAGATATGTGTAGGAGCAAATCCAGGTAAAATCTTGTAAGCTGTTTTCATTTTTTGCCTAAGTGTGATATTAAGTGTTAAGTCATGATTTAAGCAGTAAAGTGAGAAGTTCAATTTAAACTTTAAGAAAATTACTGTGTGTGTAAAGAGTGGATTTGAAAGAGATAAGAAACAAGGAGAAGGATCACATAACAAGGAAAATGGATAATAAAAATTAGTATTCATGCAAAAAGTAAAAAACTTAATTAGATATATAGCACAATACTATTTATGTAAATAAAACACACAAGTGCTCAGTGATACATTTTCTTCAAGGATACGTGCATATATTGAAATGGCTGACATATATTAGAGAGAAAGTTTGGACAAATAAAAGACAATACAACCAGAGGTGTAAGAATAGATAATGTGCCATGAGCCGAGATATAGAATTTATTCTACTTTGTACCTAAGAAAACAAAAAGCAAAACAGCAGCAACCACTCATCTCCCCACCCATATATTCACTCTCCTCATGGAGACCCATGTCTGTGGAAAAAAAGTAGAGAGAGAGAGAGTAATAGCGCCTTGCTGCTGAGGGACTCCAGGACCAGGTTCTCCAAGAAACATTTAAAATAATCCAAACTTTTACTCACCAAGTGGGTTTTACTGGGTTGCATAGACTTTCCCTAGGGATTATTCAGCATCTGAGTCAAGGAACCTGGAGGAAGAAGAACCTCCCTGGAGCCTCATTAGGGGAGGAAACGGATAGGAGCACCGAGGCAGGCGGATGACTGATGGTGATGGGATGTTCCTAATGCAACGTCTCAGCCTAATTTCTTCTTTCCCTGGATGATTCCATGGAGTCCGGTCCCAAGACATCTTGTTATTTCCCCTTTGCTCAAGTTTATTTCCCAGTCCCACTAGACCTAGAAACCAAGTTTCCACCATGTCTGATTAAAGCTCTGTGCTTGCAGCACACAGGGCAGGGATAAACCCTGTTGGGTGTCAGTAAAAGTCTGTGGATTAACAGCAATTGCTTCAGTGCTTGGTGAGGACGAGAACTATACTATTTCACTTTCTCTTTTAAGTGTGCACAGAAGCATATGTCATATTCCTCAAATGCATTTGTCAAATGTATTTGTTATTTTATAATTTATGTTGGCTCTTTTGTTTCTCTGTCTAGCCTTTAGAGAGAGTCCTGGTGGCTGGAAAGTATGTTTGGGGAGGAGACCATGCCAGCTCTGTTCAATGACATGCTGCTCTGAGGGGCTTTAGGGCCTCTTCTCAGACACCATACAAGAATCTCCAGAACCCAGATCTATTTATTGAGCAAAATTCCTTGGACTGTATGTGGTTTTTTTGTGATTAACCTCTGAGCTGGTTAGAGGAGTGAACAGCAGCATAGAGGAGTGAACCCTTGCTGGAATCTTAAGCAAGGAATCTCTCAATAGATACACTAATGTCTGGGGGGTCCCAAGTCCTGAGCTGAGCCCTGGGGACATTGGAAGGAATTAAAGGGTCTTGCCCAGGAGAAGTCCCAGGTCTTGATTCATTGGGAAATAGACAAATAAAAATCATGTCTAATCTCAATAACAGAGATGATTGCATGCAAAATATTGGTATATTTACATTAAATATTTTTCTGTCCCTGAAGAAAGTTTTGCTTTTTGTCAACATCTCATAAGAAATTTCTTATGCCCAAACATGCTACATTACATCTCACCTGTTTTGGTATCACCAGGAGGCTGAAGCATTGTCCCATTGGTGAGCATTTGGCCTCTTCATTTTAAAAAATTACAAATAATTCTGTAATGGATATCTTCACTTATAAAGCTAATTCCATTTTGGATGATTTAATAGGTTATCTATCCCTGGGAGTATAAATGATAGAGTCAAATTATACACATAGTAAGATTTTTAATATCTTAGTTTTTTTAAATACTAAATAATACCCAATCTTGGTGGTACACTTGCAGGTTTTTCTGATAATGTACAAGTGCATGTATATCAACTTCACAAATAAGATCACACGAACATGTATTTTTTTATTTGAAACTTCATGGAAAAAATTTTCACATCCCCATCTTAAGATTCTATTTTTTTACACTGATATAGCATTCATTGTATGCATGTACAATATTTTATTCAATCACTTATTGATAGATATTTGAGTAACTGCAAATATTTATAATTAGAAGCAAAGTTCTCATAAATTTACTAATACTTACTTTTTTATTCTTTATACTGCTGATAGAGTGAGTCTGATAGGTGTTATAAATTGCTAATAAGCTTATATGAATAATATTTTCCTCTAAAGTTGACAAGTGCCCATTGTTTATACATTCTTTCTAGAACTCAATCTTTTTCTATAACTCAGCTTCATCAGCTCTTTTTCCTGAATTCAGAAGGAAGATGTTAGCAATACATTTCCTAACTTTGCCATCTAAGACTTCCCTATTTTGTTTTGATGGAGTGTTCAAATATGCAGACACATTTTCTGAGCTCTCCTGGCTCTATTTCTCTTCCACAATTACACCTGGAATGTGTCTTTGTTTATCTTTTTCCTCCTGTATGTACTACTCTATTTAGGGTCTATTCTCAGCAACTCCTCTTCACTGTGGGGGTAATTTGTCCTGGAGGAAAACAATGGCTAAAGTTGAGGGTTCCTGGGTTGTGGCTGCTTCAGCCCTCTGACCAGAAGCTTGTTCAGCCTCCAGTTCCATCCCATCTGCAAGACTGTAGGAGGGGGTGTGTTTTCTTCTATCATGAGGCAAATAATATTTGATCAGCTCTCTTTCTGTGATGTTTATAGTACCGATGCCCACTGCCTGAGTCCATTCATACATATAGTAAAATTTTTAATGTCTTATTTTTTAAATAATAAAATTAATATCTGATCTTGGTGGTTTAATACATTCACTTGCAGGTTTTTCTAATAATATACAAGTGCATGTGTATCAATTTTACAAAAAGATACCTGTGGCACAAGAATTAAAATAAAGTATCAATAAATGGGATGGATTCAAACTAAAAAGCTTCTTTTCAGCAAAAGAAACAATCTGTGAGGTGAATAGAGAGCCTACATCTTGGGAACAAATCTTTACCCCTCACACATCAGATAGAGCACTAATCTCTAGGGTATATAAAGAACTCAAAAAGCTAAGCACCAAAAAAACAAATAACCCAATCAATAAATGGGCCAAGGACCTGAACAGACACTTCTCAGAAGATGATATACAATCAATCAACAAATACATGAAAAATGTTCATCATCACTAGCAATTAGAGAAATGCAAATCAAAACCACTCTAAGATTTCATCTCACTCCAGTCAAAATGGTAGCTATTATGCATACAAAAAATAATAAGTGTTGGTGAGGATATTGGGGAAAAGGTACACTCTTACATTGCTAGTGGGACTGCAAATTGTGTAGTCAATATGGAAAGCAGTTTGGAGATTTCTTGGAAAATTGGGAATGGAATCACAATTTGACCAAGCTATCCCTTTCCTCGGTCTATACCCAAAGGACTTAAAAATAGCATACTACAGGGACACAGCCACATCAATGTTTATAGCAGCACAATTCACAATAGCTAAACTGTAGAACCAACCTAGATGTCCTTCAATAGATGAATTCATAACAAAATGTGGCATATATACACAATGGACTATTACTCAGCAATAAAAGAGAATAAAATCATGGCATTTGCAGGTAAATGGATGGAGTTAGAGAAGATAATACTAAGTGAAGTTAGCCAATCCCAAAAAACCAAATGCCAAATGTTTTCTTTGATATAAGGAGGCTGATTCATAGTGGGATTGGGACGGGGAGCATGGGAGGAATAGATGAACTCTAGATAGGGGAGAAGAGTTGGAGGGGAAGGGAGGGGGCATGGGTTATTAGTGATGGTTAAATGTGATGATCATTATTATCCAAAGTACAGGTATGAAGACACAAGCTGGTGTGAATGTATTGTGTATACAACCAGAGAGATGAAAAATTGGGCTCTATATGTATAATAAGAATTGTAATGCATTCTGCTGTCATATATAAATAAAAAAATAGGATCACACAAACTTGTATAGCTATTAGGGTAGCCTAATAGGTATATTCTATCATTTCATTTGCTCTTATTGAAGGAATAATAATAATAATAAGTAACAAAAGATAAAATAAGGCAAAGAACACAGAATGCAAAGAAGAGCTGAAGACTACCCACCAGAAAAGCTTTACAACAGAGCAGATGAAAATCAACATTCACTGCTCCTGAGAGTTTCCCATCAAAATTTTTAGGATTTGCCTGATCTCTGAATACACAGTCCACTTCCTGGCTTAAAGTACTTTAGTGACTTCTCATGGTAATCAGAATAAAAACAGAGTGACTCCCCTGGCTTAATCTGTCCCTCCTTACCCACTTACCTTTTGCATCACTCACTGCTTTGCTTACAAAACCTAGGGATGCCTTCCTACCAGTCCCCCACACACAGGTTTCATTTCCCACTTGAGCAACTTCACAAATGTTATTCCCCCTCCCTAGGAGGATCTTCTCCCAGATTAAATGTCTCCTTCTCAGAGACCTTTTTGCTTGTTTGTTTGGTGCTGGGGATTGAACCCAGGGCTTCTGGCATGCTAAGCAGTATGTTCTACCATTGAGCCACCCCCTAGCCCCTCTCAGTCTTTCTGACTCACCAACATAAGAACTTGCCTGCTCCTCTCCCCCACTGCTCTCTCTCTCAGGTTACTGTTTCCTTGGGGCTCTCATCAGCTTGTAAGTGTTTTATTTTCTCATCTATTTGCTTTTAGAAGGCCTCTCTCATCCTGGTCTGCAAGATCTCTCAGGGGAGGCACTGTGACTAACTTCTTCATGGCAGTATCTCCAGTGCTTAGGCAAATGTCTCTCGTCAACAAACAATACACAAATAAATCAGGAGGGGGGAGGAGGGTGGGAAGACAGACTCTCAGGCATGAGTAGGACTGAGGTTGTTTTGGTGAGAGGTGTTTGGAGTCAGGGCTACCCCCAGAAGGGGGGGTGCTTGTGGTGAAGACCAAATCCAAGACCCTCAGGAGCCGGAGGGAGGCCAAGAGCTGAGGTGTCCACTTATCCATGGTTTTGCCTTCTGTGGTTTGTTAGCCATAGTCAACTAGGGTCCAAAAATATTAAATGGAAAATTCCAGAAATAAACAATTTATAAGTTTTAAATAACTTTTCTATTTTTAATTTTTATGACTTTTAAAACAATATTATTATAATTGTTCTATAGCTAGTATTGTTACTCTCTTGCTGTGTTTGACTTATAAATTAGACTTTTCATAAGTATGCATGCAGAGGAAAAAGCATAGCATACATAGGGTTTGGATCTACCTGCAGTTTCAGGCACTCGCTGGAGGTCTTGCAACATATCCCCCATGGATGAGGGGTGACTACTATATGCAAACAACTCTGTGGGATGTCTGGGTGGTGGCACCAATGACAATCTGCCCATCTCATAATGTGGCCAGCAGAGGGTTTGTTACTGCTAACACTGAAAAGTGGGAGCAGCCCAGATGTTTAACAATAATCATGGCCCATCTACTAGTGGACCTAGGCCTAGCCTGAGACCATTCGTCCTCCCCTGCAGCATGAAGGATTCCCAACTGAGACACTGCTTGACAGCTACTGCATATGAGACTAGAGGCTCTTTGCTTAAGGTCCCATCAAAGAGGAGGTTGAAAGGAGAGGTGGCAGGCATTGTCTGGACAGGAATGCTGAGGCCAGCTCCTCTATGGAGGGGGTATGGGGTGGATGGTTTGAACCTAGAATCCTCTCAGCTATGAGACAGTGGTTAGGGCAGAGGGAGGGTGGGCTGAGGGCTCTGTGGTTTGGGAGACTCAAGCTCATCCTACCACCAGAAAAAGGGAAAGGGGAGGAGACAGAGGGGGAGGAGGAGAGAGAATCTGGCGAACTCCTTGTAAACAAGGTTCATTTCCCAAGGCTCTGGTTCATAGAAATTAACATTGGGGCAATTACGTTCATCTGAAGAAGCTGTCTTGGGATTGCTTCCCTGAGGCCTCCCCAAAACTGATAAATAGGCCTGGCACAGTCCTGACTCAGCCCCTTCCTTCCTGAACTGGGGCTCAAGCCTCAGCTCTCAGGTCCCTGACCCTGTGGGGACACCCACAATCTGTCTTCTGTCTTCTCCTGTATGGGGACCAAAGGTCCAGGTGTCAGTGTCCCTGCTTTTCACCTTTACCTAGGAAGCCCTGAGTCCCCCAGCCCTGCTTCAGGTTTCCTATGTCCTGACTGCGACCTTCACTGGATGGAGGAGGAAGGTGGAGGCAGCAGAGCCAGGGGAATCTGAGAGCAGCGCAGTGCCTCAGGTAAGGCTGGAGGTCTCAGGTGTCCCCCCTCTCTCTTCCCCTTTTTATCTTTCCTTGTCTCCAGTCTTTCACAAACATACTCACATACTTCAAACCCTTGTATTCAAAGGCAATATAACGATCTCTCTGATCATCCTAACACTCTACAGTTTCCATAGTGCTGTCACACACCCTGTTGCTTGTGGTTCTCAAACCCATAAGAAAACATTATGGGTGTAAGAAGGCATCTCAAAGAGGTTGTGTAACCCCTCAAGATCACCCCAGAGACAAAGAATGCACTGTGGGTGAGGCATCCTGGGTCCTTGGCCACCTGCCCACCAATTTGGAGTCTCCTAGAGGAAAAGGAGAGCTTGGCTTTGAAGGCAGAGATATATGACAGATTGGTTATTTGCGAAGCACATCAGGTGCAGCATGGGTGATGAGCACCTTGTGTGTCTTGCTTCCATCTTCACAGTGACATGCAGGGCAGGTATCATCAGCAACACACAAGGGCAAGCTGCATGTTTTCTATTGTGTGTGTGTGTGTGTGTGTGTGTGTGTAAGAGTAATCTAGAGTTTTAACATAACAGTTATGTGAACACCTTCCCATACACACAAGTGAAAAAATCAACATCATCATTTATGATAGATCCAGAGTGTTCCATTGACTTAATCAATTATGTAATGCTAAAACAGTCCTATACAGATATAAGTAATACATAAAATTTACTGATATAAGGCTATGATTCAAAGGTCTTAACATATAATTTTGCAACTATCATCCAGAACCTCATTTTGAGAATTTTCATCATTCTCAAAAGAAACTCTCCTCCCACAGCAATCACTCCCCTCCCCTACCCCCAGCTGCTGGCAGACATTAGTTTCTGACTCTATGAATTTGACTTTCATAATCTTTTTAACCAGATCAGTTATGTTAAATGTTTATGCTATTTCTACATATTCACTGTTATTCACAAGGCACTGATAATCATCAAATACATACATGTCTTAGATTTTTTCTGGTTATTATGATAAATGTCTGGAACTAGAATATGCTTGATCAAAAACATGTCCCTTTTCTGTTTGTTTACAAAGTCACAGAATGACATTGCTGAGTGTACATTTTTCTCATTTGTATGTGTGGAAAAATACTCAATAATTGATACTGGAAAAAATATTTTTCAAGGATAACTATGTGTGTGTAAGTGGATTTTTAGCATACTTCTTTTTTTTTTTTTTTGATCAGGGATTGAACTCAGGGGCACTCGGCCACTGAGCCACATCCTTAGCCCTGTTTTGTATTTTATTTAGAGATAGGGTCTCACTGAGTTGCTTAGCACCTCACTTTTGCTGAGGCTGACTTTGAATTCGTGATTCTCCTGCCTCAGCGAGACCCTGAGACTGGGATGGGAAGATTTGAGTGAATGTACTTGAAAAGTTTCAACCTCATGATTCCTATAACCCTCTGGCTAGCATAAGTATCCCCTTTCAGCTAGCTAGAGGGAAGAGCCTCCTGTGATCTGGAGAGCATGCAATGGCCTCTACCTGTCCCCTTTGTTTTCAGACATCTTTAGGGTTTATTCTTAGTATGCTGCAATGAGAAAACTTACCTATTCACCAAAAGAACAGCAAGTTATGGGAAGTATATATTAAAGAATGAAGAAAATATACAAATATACTTCATGAGTGTATAGTGTGGGTCATGAGGGTGCAGTGGTACAGGCCTCTCATACCAGCTATTCGGAAGGCTAAGGCAGAAGGATTGCAAGTTCAAAGCTAGCCTGGGGGCTCCAAATTCCTCAATAGGACACCCATAGCACAAGAGTTAATAACTAGAATCAACAAATGGGACTTACTCAAACTAAAAAGTTTTTTCTCAGCAAGAGAAACAATAAGAGAGGTAAATAGGGAGCCTACATCCTGGGAACAAATCTTTACTCCTCACACTTCAGATAGAGCCCTAATATCCAGAGTATACAAAGAACTCAAAAAATTAGACAATAAGATAACAAATAACCCAATCAACAAATGGGCCAAGGACCTGAACAGACACTTCTCAGAGGAGGACATACAATCAATCAACAAGTACATGAAAAAATGCTCACCATCTCTAGCAGTCAGAGAAATGCAAATCAAAACCACCCTAAAATACCATCTCACTCCAGTAAGATTGGCAGCCATTATGAAGTCAACAAGTGCTGGCGAGGATGTGGGGAAAAGGGTACACTTGTACATTGCTGGTGGGACTGCAAATTGGTGCAGCCAATTTGGAAAGCAGTATGGAGATTTCTTGGAAAGCTAGGAATGGAACCACCATTTGACTCAGCTATTCCCCTTCTCGGTCTATTCCCTAAAGACCTAAAAAGAGCATGCTACAGGGACACTGTTACATCGATGTTCATAGCAGCACAATTCATAATAGCAAGACTGTGGAACCAACCTAGATGCCCTTCAATAGACGAATGGATAAAAAAAATGTGGCATTTATACACAATGGAGTATTACTCTGCATTAAAAAAATGACAAAATCATAGAATTTGCAGGGAAATGGATGGCATTAGAGCAGATTATGCTAAGTGAAGCTAGCCAATCCCTAAAAAACAAATGCCAAATGTCTTCTTTGATATAAGGAGAGTAACTAAGAACAGAGTAGGGATGAAGAGCATGAGAAGAAGATTAACATTAAACAGGGATGAGAGGTGGGAGGGAAAGGGAGAGAGAAGGGAAACTGCATGGAAATGGAAGGAGACCCTCAGGGTTATACAAAATTACATACAAGAGGAAGTGAGGGGAAAGGGAAAAATAATACAAAGGGGAGTAATGAATGACAGTAGATGGGGTAGAGAGAGAAGAGGGGAGGGGAGATAGTAGAGGATAGGAAAGGCAGCAGAATACAACAGACACTAGTATGGCAATATGTAAATCAATGGATGTGTAACTGATGTGATTCTGCAATCTGTATACGGGGTAAAAATGGGAGTTCATAACCCACTTGAATCAAAGTGTGAAATATGATATATCAAGAACTATGTAATGTTTTGAACAACCAACAATAAAAATTAAAAAAAAAACAAAAAA
Source organism: Marmota flaviventris (assembly GCF_047511675.1). NCBI lineage: Eukaryota > Metazoa > Chordata > Mammalia > Rodentia > Sciuridae > Marmota > Marmota flaviventris. Next base: position 31,749,414 of record NC_092514.1, read on the forward strand.
TGTGAAAAACACTAAAAAAAAAAAAAAAAAGCCAGCCTGGGCAACTTAGCAAAATACCATCTCAAAATAAAAAGGGTTTGGGGTGTAGCTCAATGTTAGAGTGCTTACCTAGCATGGATGAGGCTCTGGGTTCAATTCCCAGTACTGAAGAAAATAAATAACATCGCCAGAATTTCTTCTTGGAATTTAGAAAAACAGTGGTCTCCACTAAAATGAAACGGAAGATCTCTGGGAAGAGAACTAAGGAAGAGAATAAGTTCAGAGAAATGGGCATGTTGGAATTAATTTATTATGTTAAATTAGAGAAGCCCTCAGCTGACTCTGTTTCCTGGGAAAGCCTAGAAGATACTTCCTTCACGGTGTGGAATATTTGAGAGGCACCAGCACCTTTAACAAGCTCAAGAGCAGCTGTCCTTTGTAGGCCAGGAATGGCATTGGAAGATGGTATGAAAGTAGGCCTGATTGCTTGCCACACTGATTTGTTTTCCTCTAAATGTTTGCAAGCCATATTATGCTTCATTCAGCAAAAATTTGCAAAGAACCAGGTATTTCTTTTCCCTTAGAGTTTATAGGTACCAATTAATAATAATCTGGCTTTGCTTATTTTTCTATAATTCTTGTATTTTCATTTTTTGAATTTTGTACAAGCCTCCTTACCTAGATTCATTACTAAGAGTATTTATTTCCAAAACATTATTTGAACCTGTATAGCCAATATTTTTTAGTGTTTAGTTTTATGGACAAAAGAGAAGAATCAAGTAAAGCTTCAAGATTTTCAGCCCAAACTATGGGAAGGATGGAGTTGCCATTAGCCTTAATGGGAAGATTGAGGGAAGAAAAGTTTTCAGCAGAAATATCAGAAGCACAGCTCCGTTTTGCTTAAGCCACTTAAGGTGTTTCAAGTGAATAATCTAAAAGTGGCAGAATTTGTGCCGGTAATTAGGGTACTTCAAATAAGGATGGCAAACCGTGAGAACTCTGCTTTTCTGCATTAAACTTTACAAACTAAGAACCTATGCCTGAAGATGCTCTCACATTACAGAATTTGGTAGGAAAAAAAAAAAAAAAAAAAAACCATGGTGTCAGAGTATGTTGGCTTCCCCACATAATCTTTGATAAAGACCTAAAAGAAAGAGACTAGCCTAGGATGAAGGCCTTGGTTTAAAATGGGAGGAGGAAAGAATAGGAATGGAAGCACCATATGTTTTAGTCAGCTTTTTCACTGTGGTGACTAAATGACCTGACCGGCACAACTGTAGAGGAGGAAGAATTTATTTGAGGACTCACGGTTTCAGAGGTCTCAATCCATAGAAGGCTAGCTCCATTCTTCAGGGCTTGAGGTGAAGGAGAACATCATGGTGGAAGAGTGTAGCAGAGAGGAACAGCTCACATGATGATCTGGAAGCAGAGAGAGAGAGACCCCTCTCTAAATACAATGTATACCCCATAGCCATGGCCCCAATTAACCACTTCCTCCACCACACCACACCTGCCTCCAATTACCCTCAGTTAATCCCAGCAGGGATTAATTCACTGATTAGGTTTCCCCTCTGAACCTTCTTGCATTGTCTCACACGTGAGCTTTTGGGGGATACCTCACATCCAAACCATACACCATTTGACCCAGCTATCCCATTCCTTGATATTTATCCAAAAGAAATAAAATCAGCATACTATAGTGATACAGGCAAATCGATGTTCATGTTCATAGCATCGCAATTCACAATAATGAAGTTTATGAAACCAGCCCAGGTGCCCATCAACAGATGAATGAATAAAGAAAACATGATACATATACACAATGGAGTGTATATGTATATACACTCAGCCATCAAGAAGAAATGGCATTTGCTCATAAATGCATGGAACTAGATAACAGCATGCTAAGAGAAATAAACCAAACTCAAAAAGTCAGGAGTCAAATGTTTTCTCTCACATGCACAAACTAGAGCCAAGTAAGCATAGGAGTGGGATATGGGGATCAGATCTCACCAAAATAAAGGGGAGATCAGTATAGTAGAGGAGGGAGATTGAGGGGCAGGAAGGAGGGATAAGGGAGGAAATGTGAAATAAATTTGCAAAATTATACTATGCATATATAGAAACATACCAAAAATGAACTCTACTTTTATTTATATCAATAAAATACCAATTTAAAAATAAATGATCAGTAGAGAAGGTAAAATATGGATAAGAAAGAAGAGAGGGAGGGAGAAAGCACTGGGGACTGAGTAAATTCAATTCTGTGTATGTATGATTATGTCAAAATGAACTCCGGTATTTTGTATAATTATAATGCACTAATGAAAGCACTTAAAATAAAATTAGAGGGGATGTGATTTTGTTAAGAGCAGCTCTTTTCAGCGATAGGCTGCCACCTAAAAACAACAACGTCCGGTCCCCACTAGCAAAGGCAGGAAAGTCAGGACTCAACAGGAAGACAGACTGGGACACAGCAAGGTTTCTCAAGTCTCTCCCATAGAGCATTCTGCAGGACAGAAGAGCCCCAGACTCACTGTGAAGATGCTACTGGAATTGGCAACATGAGCTACTGGGCCTTTGTGAGACTTGGAAATAGGTGTCCAGGCTCCGGGCAACCCCACAGTTGCCCCCCTGAGAATTGATCAGTGCTGATTTGCATATCACTAAAAGTGCATGACAGCAGTGCTTGCTGTGCACCCCTGTTAGACCTCTTGAATGAGCATGTAGTGATTGCTGAGGATCTAAAGAAACATCCTCATTAAAAACTGGTTTTCCCAGATCCTTCCTTTCCTTCCTGGCCTTTCTAACCCACAGGCCTATCAGGTCTTATGTTCGGTACCTCAGCGCCCTCTGCTGGCTCAAGTCTTCTCGCCAACAATAGCCTCTGTACCAAGAGTTTTCTCGCTTTTCCTTCCAATTTAGACACTTAAGTTTAGTTGCTGGAGTACTCCCTCTTTTTCTATTTCCTGAAGTAGACCCTCATCGTTATACAAAACACATGTATGAAGATGTGAATTTGGTGTCAAATATACAAACAGAGATAAGATAAATTGTGGTATAAAGGTGTAAAGAATTGTAATGCAGCAGAGTCCACCCTCTAGTGAAACACCTGCCAAAGAAGGCTGCCTCACCCTGCCATGCTGCAGGACCCGGGGCGGGGCCATTTGGGTCCTCTGTTGATGAAAATGGGTAGCTGGGGCCTGGCGTTGGGCCCAGGTATCTGCATCTCTGGGTAGACATGATCCAAGTACCACCTGAACGACTGACAGCCCAGCCTCTTCCTCAGCTCAACCTGCTCACTGAAATTTCCATAGCTTTTGGTCTTCAAAAACAGGCCTTAAGGAGAAATACTGCTCCTGAATTAGAAAAAGAGAGAAATAATGGAATTTTTTGTTAAAATAAGTATCAGACAATCATATTTGAGGTTTGAAGAATGACTAAAAACAATGGTATTTTTCATTCCAGTTTTTCCTTCATGTTGCCAAATGTTACCAATGGAAATTGTCACACCATTTGAAAAATAGGACATACCTTAAACTGTAAGATCTTACAGTTTAAGGTATGTCCTCCTCCTCCTCCTCCTCCTCCTCCTCCTCCTCCTCCTGCATGTGTTTGTGGTGCTGGGGATTGAACCCAGGGCCTTGTGCATGTGAGGCAAGTACTCTACCATCTGAGCTATATCCCCAGCCCTCATTCTTCTCTATGGCTAAGTAATTTTCCATTGTGTACATATACCATATTTTCTTTATCCATTCATCTGTTAAAGAGCATCTAGGTTGTTCCATAGCTTAGTTATTGTGAGTTGAGCTGCTATAAACATTGATGTGGCTGTATCACTATAGTATGCTGATTTTAAGTTCTTTGGGTATAAAACGAGGAGTGGGGTACCTGGGTCAAATGGTGGTTCCATTCCAAGTTTTCTGAGGAATTTCCATACTGCTACCCAGAGTGGTTGCACCAATTTGCAGTCCCACCAGCAATGTGTGAGTGAAACTTTTTCCCCACACCCTCAACAATATTTATTGTTACAATATTTATTGTTCTTGATAATTGCCATTCTTACTGGAGATGAAATTGCAGTGTAGTTTTAATTTACATTTCTCTAATTGCTAGTGATGTTGAACATTTTTTCATATAGTTGTTGATCGAATGTATTTCTTCTTCTGTGAAGTCTCTGTTCAGTTCCTTTGGCCATTTATTGATTGCGTTATTTGGGGTTTTTGGGGGGTGAGGGGAAATACTAAATTTTTGAGTTCTTTATATATTCTGGAGATTAATGCTATAACTGGGATGCAGTTGGCAAAGATTTTCTCCCATTCTGCAGACTCTGTCTTCACATTCTTGATTGTTTGGGAAACGTATTTCTTGTCCTTGGCCCCTTCCTCTCTCATTCTAAACTGAACAGCTTTCCTCCACCACACCCTTCTGCCATGATATCTGCCTCACCTCAGGCCCAAGCAATGGAGCCAGCCAACCACTGAAACTATGAGCCTAAAGAAATCCCTCTTCCTTTAAGTTGTTTATGTCAAGTATTTTGCTCACAGAAAAAAAAAAAAGTTGACTAATGCATTTATCTAAGGCCAGGTTTGGTCAGATTCTCACCTTGCCTGGATACGTAACAGAAGCTCCTCACCCTGGCCAGAGGCACCTCATTGAGCTCCAGATCATACCATGGACAACATGATCACAAGAAGATGGTATGCAGGACACTTTGGCCTCTACCATCATTACTCCCTCTAGGGCCAACAGAGTTTGGGCTGAGTCCCTGTCAGAATTGAGAGCTGTGTGGACCAAATATTGGTTAAGTCAGCAATGCCAGGGATCTTGATAACTAGACCAGCTATAGGGCCTGCCTATGAAGTCTTAAACACCTCCCAGTGGGAGACCCAGTGCTGTGTCCTGGTCACCATATGGCTAAAGCTAAAGCTCTAAGTCACAGTCAGTGCAGACTATGGCATTCTCACACTTCACCAGATCCTCCTTTGGCTTCATTTTTGTACTTTAAATTTCTCCTTTTTTTGTTGCTAAATAAACAGTGCATTTAAGTTTTAACTATTTAATACATCCATGTTGGGTGCTTTGCATTGGATGGGTTTTCTAGGGCATCTAGTCCACAATAACTGCTGGAAACCCCTGAAGTCAATTATTTATTGTGTCAGCATAGAGATCTGTTTTGTCCTTTGTTGTTGTTTTGTTTTGATTTGCATTTTGTGTTTTGTTTTGTTTTTTGTCATACTGGGGATTGAACTCAGGAGGAGCTCTACCATTGAGCCATATTCCCAGTCTTTTTTTATTTTTTATTTTGAGACAGGGTCTCACTAAATTGTGATCCTGCTATTTCAGCCCCCCAAATAGCTGGGATTGCAGGTGTGCATAACCATTCCTGGCCCAGATAGAAATCTCAATGATATGAGTGCATGTACATATATGAGAGACAGAGACTCTTGAGAGGGAAGGGGTGTTGTAAGAAGGAACATTGCCAGTATATCCTGGCAGTCAAAGTGTTATCTTTCTTCATTGAAGAATTTTCTCAAAAGGAATTCCTGTCCAGGTTTGTAATGAAAGGAAACTGAAAATTAGACTTCATATACATAAATTCTTGCTAGCAATCAAGCCTTTCCAGCAACACGTCCACTCAAGTGAAGTTACCCTTATTCCAAATAGTATGTAGTGGTGGAAGGATGAGGAGTTAAATAAGGAGCAGAAAGAAGTTAATGTGACCAGCATAGATTTTCAGGGTTGGGAGGGGTGGTTGTTTTGTTTTATGTTTTTTTTTTTTCGGGGGGGGGGGTGTTGTTTGTTTTGGTACAAGGGATCAATGGGAGGGGGGGCTTTATCCCTGAGCCACATACCCAATTTGTTTGTTTTATTCTTTTGATATAGGCTCTCACTAAGTTGCTGAGGCTGGCCTCACAGTTGCAATCCTCCTACCTCAGCCTTCCAAGTTGCTGGGATTGCAGGCATGTGCTACTATACCTGGCACCAAGGTGGACATTTGGGCTTTGAGCTGGCTCTGCAAGCAGAGCAGGGCAAGGATTTGGGAAGATTTGCAGAGAAAGTGTTTCAGGTGGACAGAGTTTTCAGGAACTCTAAACATCTGTTCTGGGTTTAACACTGTTCAGTGTTCCCAAGTACATATTTATGAGCATGCTCACTCAGTGTCCTTGAATCAAGAGATGATTGATTGCACCCAAATTTGTGACTTGTGCAACCACCAGCATCAGAGTCAAGATATTGAGAAAATGTCTGGGGAGGCCTTGAGCAAGAGACACATTAGAGGGAGAGAAAATTAACTCATCAAACCCTCCCTTTTATCATAGCACAGATGAGCACAGTTGTGACAGATCTTTACACAGTGAAGGGTCTTCTCCCAGTAGTGTCAAGTATCCACTTTCTTGCTTCTCTTTATGTTTCAATTCACGGTTCAGAAACACATGTGAATTAGTCCAATACTCATAAAAAGTGCTCATGGCAACCAAGAACCATGTTTTAATATTAAATAACTTGCATTACCTTTAAAATTGTAACACAAATAGAACTTCTAAGACACTTAAGAGATGTCAAAACAGTCACTGTGGCATGTGCCTATAATTCCAACTAATTGGGAGGCTGAAGCAGGAGGATCACAAGTTTGAGGGCAACCTCAACAAAAGAAGTCTAAAAAAGGATGGGACCAGGAGGTGTAGGTCAGAGGAAGAATGCTCCTGGGTTCAATTCCCAGTACCACAAAAAATAAAGAATAAAATTAAAATCAATTAAAAGAGATTAGGAAAATATCACAATTTTATTGAAATGAGGATTTTGTAAGTTTTTCTGTAGTAATCATTGCTATATGTAATATATACATATTAAGTTCATAGTTTATTTTCTAAACTTAGTTATCCCTTTAAGAATTGACAATTTCAACAAGGATGTCTACTCTCATCACTACTATTTAATATAGTACTAGAAATTCTAGGCAGAGAAATTAAGCAAGAAATGAAATAAAGGGGATAAAAATAGGAAAAGAAGAAGTCAAATTAGCACTGTTTGAAGATAATATGATCCTGTCTTAGAAAGTCCAAAGATAGGATCATATTATCTTAACAACAAAAAAACATATTATCTTAACAACATTATCTTAACATATTATCTTAACAACAAAAAACCATTAGAGCTAATAAACAAATTTAGCAAAGTAGCAGGTTACAAAATCAACACACAGGGCTGGTGATGTGGTTCAAGCGGTAGCGGCGCACTTGCCTGGCATGTGTGCGCCTCGGGTTCAATCCTCAGCACCACATACAAAAACAAAAGATGTTGTGTCCGCCGATAACTAAAAAATAAATATTAAAATTCTCTCTCTCTCTCTCTCTCTCTCTCTCTCTCTCTCTCTCTCTCTCAAAAAAAATCAACACACAAAAATCCATAGCTTTCCTATATACCAACAAAGAATCTGCTGAGAAAGTAATCAAGAAAACAATCCCATTCATAATATCTTCAAAAAAAATTAAATACATAGGAATAAACATAACCAAGGAGATGAAAGGCCTCTATAGTGAAACTATAGAATATTTTTTTTAGTTTTTTAATTTGTTTTAATTAGTTATATATGACAGTAGAATACACTTATGCACTTTGATGTATCATACATAGATGGGATATAATTTCTCATTTTTCTGAGTGTACATGTTGCAGAATCGTATTGGTCATATAGTCACATATATACATACAGGAATAATGTCTGTTTCATTCTACTATCTTTCCTATCCCCACATCCCCTCCCCTCTCCTCCCATCACTTCCCTCTACCTAATCTATGGTAACGCTATTCTTCCCTAGGGCCTCCCACCTTATAATGAATTAACATCCACATGTTGAAACTATAATTTATTGAAGAAAGAAATTTAAGAAGACACAAGATGGAAAGACCTCCCATGTTCGTGGGCAGGCAGAATTTATATTGTTTAAATAGCTATACTACCAAAAGTAATATGCAGATTAAATGCCATCCCTATCAAAATACCGATGGCATTCTTCACAGAACTAGATAAAATAGTCCTAAAACTCATTAGGAAGAATAAAAGACCCAAAATAGTCAAAGCATTCCTAAGCCAAAAAAGTAATACTGGACCATCACAATATCTGGCTTCAAATTAGACTACAGAGCTATAGTAACAAAAACTGCATGGTACTGGCATAAAAACAGACACACAGAAAAATGGTACAGAATAGAAAACACAGAGACAAACCCACACATCTACAGTCATCTGATACTTGATAAAGGTGCTAAAAGCATACATTGGAGAAACAACAGCCTTTTGAACAAATGGTGCTAAGGAAAGTGGTTATCCACATGGAGAAGAATAAGACTAAACCGTTATCTCTCAATCTGCACAAAAATCAATTCAAAATGGATTAAAGACAAAAGAATTAGACCAGAAACGATGTGACTCCTAGAATAAAACTTAGAGTCAGCACCCTAGCATATAAGACAGGCAACAACTTTCTCAATAGGATCTCAAAGCTCATGAAATAATGCCAAGAGTTAATATGTGGGATGGCATCAAATTAAAAAGGTTTTGCAACAGAAACGAGTAGGAAAGTAAGGAGAGAGCCTAAAAAACGGGAGAAAATCTTTGCTAGCTACTCTTCTGACAGAGGATTAATATCTAGAATATATTTTTTAAAAACTTCAAAAACTTAACAACAAAAAAATCACCCAATTAATAAATGGGAAAATGAATTAAACAGAAAATTCTCAAAAGAAGAAATAATAATGGGCAACCAATATATGAAAATTTTTCAAAATAATTAGCAATGAGAGAAATGCAAATCAAAACCACACTTTGATTTCACCTCACACCAGTCAAAATGGCAGTCATCAAGAACACAAATAATAATGAATGCTGCAGAGAGGGTGCGAAAAAAGGAACACACTTTTACACTGTTGGTGGGATTATAAATTAGTACAACCTCATGAAAGTCTGTATGGAGGTTTCTCAAAAGACCAGACATGGAACCACTATATAATCTAGCTATACCACTCCTCAGTAGTGTATAAAAAAAAATTTCAGTCATCATATTACAGTGACACATGCAGACCCATGTTTATGATAATACAATTCACAATAGCCAAACTGTGAAACCAAACTAGGTGTCCACCAACAAATGAAGGGATAAAGAAAATGCGGTATATATACACACAATGGATTTTCATTTGGCCATAAAGAAAAGTAAAAATGATGGAACTTGAAGACAGTATGTTAAGCAAAAGAAGCCAAACTCAGAAGGTCAATGGTCATGTTTTCTCTCATTTGTGGAAGATAGGAAAAGGGAAAAGAAAGTGGGGCAAATCTCATGAAAAGGGAGATCAGTAGAAGAGTGGAAGGGAACAGGACACTTATCCAAACCATAACTCTGCTATCTGTCTGTCTGTCTTTTTTTTTTTACTTTTTATTTATTTATTTATTTATTTTTTAATTTTTATTGTTGGTTGTTCAAAACATTACATAGTTCTTGATATATCATATTTCACACTTTGATTCAAGTGGGTTATGAACTCCCATTTTTACCCCGTATACAGATTGCAGAATCACATCAGTTACACATCCATTGATTTACATATTGCCATACTAGTGTCTGTTGAATTCTGCTGCCTTTCCTATTCTCTACTATCTCCCCTCCCCTCCCCTCCCCTCCCCTCTTCTCTCTCTACCCCATCTACTGTCATTCATTTCTCCGCTTTGTATTATTTTTCCCTTTCCCCTCACTTCCTCTTGTATGTAATTTTGTATAACCCTGAGGGTCTCCTTCCATTTCCATGCAGTTTCCCTTCTCTCTCCCTTTCCCTCCCACCTCTCATCCCTGTTTAATGTTAATCTTCTTCTCATGCTCTTCGTTCCTACTCTGTTCTTAGTTACTCTCCTTATATCAAAGAAGACATTTGGCATTTGTTTTTTAGGGATTGGCTAGCTTCACTTAGCATAATCTGCTCTAATGCCATCCATTTCCCTGCAAATTCTATGATTTTGTCATTTTTTAATGCAGAGTAATACTCCATTGTGTATAAATGCCACATTTTTTTTTTATCCTTTGTCTATTGAAGGGCATCTAGGTTGGTTCCACAGTCTTGCTATTGTGAATTGTGCTGCTATGAACATCGATGTAGCAGTGTCCCTGTAGCATGCTCTTTTTAGGTCTTTAGGGACTAGACCGAGAAGGGGAATAGCTGGGTCAAATGGTGGTTCCATTCCCAGCTTTCCAAGAAATCTCCATACTGCTTTCCAAATTGGCTGCACCAATCTGCAGTCCCACCAGCAATGTACAAGTGTACCCTTTTCCCCACATCCTCGCCAGCACTTGTTGTTGTTTGACTTCATAATGGCTGCCAATCTTACTGGAGTGAGATGGTATCTTAGGGTGGTTTTGATTTGCATTTCTCTGACTGCTAGAGATGGTGAGCATTTTTTCATGTACTTGTTGATTGATTGTATGTCCTCCTCTGAGAAGTGTCTGTTCAGGTCCTTGGCCCATTTGTTGATTGGGTTATTTGTTATCTTATTGTCTAATTTTTTGAGTTCTTTGTATACTCTGGATATTAGGGCTCTATCTGAAGTGTGAGGAGTAAAGATTTGTTCCCAGGATGTAGGCTCCCTATTTACCTCTCTTATTGTTTCTCTTGCTGAGAAAAAACTTTTTAGTTTGAGTAAGTCCCATTTGTTGATTCTAGTTATTAACTCTTGTGCTATGGGTGTCCTATTGAGGAATTTGGAGCCCGACCCCACAGTATGTAGATTGTAGCCAACTTTTTCTTCTATCAGACGCCATGTCTCTGATTTGATATCAAGCTCTTTGATCCATTTTGAGTTAACTTTTGTGCATGGTGAGAGAAAGGGATTAAGTTTCATTTTGTTGCATATGGATTTCCAGTTTTCCCAGCACCATTTGTTGAAGATGCTATCCTTCCTCCATTGCATGCTTTTAGCCCCTTTATCAAATATAAGATAGTTGTAGTTTTGTGGATTGGTTTCTGTGTCCTCTATTCTGTACCATTGGTCCACCCGCCTGTTTTGGTACCAGTACCATGCTGTTTTTGTTACTATTGCTCTGTAGTATAGTTTGAAGTCTGGTATCGCTATGCCGCCTGATTCCCACTTCCTGCTTAGCATTGTTTTTGGTATTCTGGGTCTTTTATTTTTCCATATGAATTTCATGATTGCTTTCTCTATTTCTACAAGAAATGCCGTTGGGATTTTGATTGGCATTGCATTAAACCTATAGAGAACTTTTGGTAATATCGCCATTTTGATGATGTTAGTTATGCCTATCCATGAACAGGGTATATTTTTCCATCTTCTAAGATCTTCTTCTATTTCTCTCTTTAGGGTTCTGTAGTTTTCATTGTATAAATCTTTCACCTCTTTTGTTAGGTTGATTCCCAAGTATTTTTTTTTTTTTTGAGGATATTGTGAATGGAGTGGTTGTCCTCATTTCCATTTCAGACGATTTGTTGCTGATATACAGGAATGCCTTTGATTTATGTGTGTTGATTTTATATCCTACCACTTTGCTGAATTCATTTATTAGCTCTAATAGTTTCTTTGTAGACCCTTTTGGGTCTGCCAGGTATATAATCATGTCATCTGCAAATAGTGATAATTTAAGTTCTTCTTTTCCTATTTTTATGCCTTTAATTTCTTTTGTCTGTCTAATTGCTCTGGCCAGTGTTTCGAGAACTATGTTGAACAGAAGTGGTGAGAGAGGGCATCCCTGTCTTGTTCCAGATTTTAGAGGGAATGCCTTCAATTTTTCTCCATTCAGAATGATGCTAGCCTGAGGCTTAGCATAGACTGCTTTTACAATATTGAGGTATGTTCCTGTTATCCCTAGTTTTTCTAGAGTTTTGAACATAAAGGGATGCTGTACTTTGTCGAATGCTTTTTCCGCATCTATCGAGATGATCATATGGTTCTTATTTTTAAGTCTATTGATGTGGTGAATAACATTTATTGATTTCTGTATATTGAACCAGGCTTGCATCCCAGGGATGAATCCTACTTGATCATGGTGCACAATTTTTTTGATATGTTTTTGTATCCGATTTGCCAGAATTTTATTGAGGATTTTTGCATCTAGGTTCATTAGAGATATTGGTCTGTAGTTTTCTTTCTTTGAAGGGTCTTTGTCTGGTTTAGGAATCAGGGTGATGTTGGCCTCGTAGAATGAATTTGGAAGTTCTCCCTCTTTTTCTATTTCCTGAAGTAGCTTGAAAAGTATTGGTATTAGTTCCTCTTTAAAAGTTTTGTAAAACGCTGCTGTATACCCATCCGGTCCTGGGCTTTTCTAAGTTGGTAGTCTTTTGATGGTTTCTTCTATTTCCTCAATTGATATTGGTCTGTTTATGTTGTCTATATCCTCCTGACTCAATCTGGGCAGATCATATGACTTAAGAAATTTATTGATGCCTTCACTATCTTCTATTTTATTGGAGTATAAGGATTCAAAATAATTTCTGATTATCTTCTGTATTTCTGAAGTGTCTGTTGTGATATTGCCTTTTTCATCCCGTATGCTAGTAATTTGAGTTCTCTCTCTTCGTCTCTTCGTTAGCATGGCTAAGGATCTGTCAATTTTATTTATTTTTTCAAAGAACCAACTTTTAGTTTTGTCAATTTTTTCAATTGTTTCTTTTGTTTCGATTTCATTAATTTCAGCTCTGATTTTAATTATTTCTTGCCTTCTACTTCTTTTGCTGTTGTTTTGCTCTTCTTTTTCTAGGATTTTGAGATGAAGTATGAGATCATTTATTTGTTGTTTTTTTTCTTTTTTTAAGGAATGAACTCCAAGCAATGAATTTTCCTCTTAGAACTGCTTTCAATGTGTCCCATAGATTCCGATATGTTGTGTCTGTGTTTTCATTTATCTCTAAGAATTTTTAAATTTCCTCCTTGATGTCTTCTATAACCCATTGATCATTCAGTAACCTATTGTTCATTCTCCAAGTGATGCATGATTTTTCCTTCCTTCTTTTATCGTTGATTTTCAGTTTCATTCCATTATGATCAGATAAGATGCATGGTATTATCTCTACTCCTTTATATTGTCTAAGAGTTTCCCTGTGACATAATATATGATCTATTTTTGAGAAGGATCCATGTGCTGCTGAGAAAAAAGTGTAACTGCTTGATTATATATATAATTGACATATATATTCTATATATGTCAATTAAGTCTAGGTTATTAATTGTGTTATTGAGTTCTATAGTTTCCTTATTCAACTTTTGTTTGGAAGATCTGTCCAGTGGTGAGAGAGGTGTGTTGAAGTCTCCCATGATTATTGTATGGTGGTCTATTAGACTCTTGAACTTGAGAAGAGTTTGTTTGATGAACATAGCTGCACCATTGTTTGGGGCATATATATTTATGATTGTTATGTCTTGTTGGTGTATGGTTCCCTTGAGCAGTATGTAGTGTCCCTCTTTATCCCTTTTGATTAACTTTGGCTTGAAATCTATTTTATTTGATATGAGTATGGACACTCCTGCTTGTTTCTGAAGTCCATATGAGTGATATGATTTTTCCCAACCTTTCACCTTCAGTCTATGTATGTCTTTTCCTATCAAATGCGTCTCCTGTAGGCAGCATATTTTTGGGTCTTGTTTTGTGATCCATTCTACTAGCCTGTGTCTCTTAATTGGTGAGTTTAAGCCATTAACATTTAGGGTTATTATTGAAATATGGGTTGTTCTTCCAGCCATATTTGTTTATTTATGTTACTAAACATGGTTTGTTTTCCTCTTTGATTATTTTCCCCCCTTTACTGTCCTACCTCCCACTGTTGGTTTTCATTGTTATTTTCCATTTCCTCTTCCTGTAATGTTTTGCCAAGGATATTTTGAAGAGATGGTTTTCTAGCTGCATATTCTTTTAACTTTTGTTTATCGTGGAAGGTTTTCATTTCATCTTCCATCCTGAAGCTTAATTTCGCTGGATACACAATTCTTGGTTGGAACCCATTTTCTTTCAGTGTTTGAAATATGTTATTCCAGGATCTTCTAGCTTTCAGAGTTTGTGTTGAAAGATCAGCTGTTATCCTGATTGGTTTACCCCTAAATGTAATCTGCTTCCTTTCTCTTGTAGCTTTTAAAATTCTCTCCTTATTCTGTATGTTGGGCATCTTCTTTATAATGTGTCTAGGTGTGGATCTCTTATGATTTTGCACATTCAGTGTCCTGTAGGCTTCTAGGATTTGGGATTCTGTCTCATTCTTCAAGTCTGGGAAGTTTTCTCGTATTTTTTCATTAAATAGATTGCTCATTCCTTTGGTTTGGACCTCTATACCTTCCTGTATCCCAATGACTCTTAAGTTTGGTCTCTTTATGTTACCCCATATTTCTTGGATGTTCTGCTCATGGTTTCTTAACAGTCTTGCTGAGCTGTCTATGTTCTTTTCAAGTCGAAATACTTTGTCTTCATTGTCTGATGTTCTATCTTCTAAGTGTTCTACTCTGCTGGTAGTATTCTCAATTGAGTTTTTAAGTTGGTTTATTGCTTCCTGCATTTCTAGGATTTCTGTTTGTTTGTTTTTTATAACCTCTATCTCCCTGTATAGTTGATCTTTTGCTTCCTGGATTTGTTTATGTAATTCATTGTCGAAGTGATCTTTCATTGTCTGATTTTGCTGTCTAATGTCTTCCTTGAGACTCCAGATCATCTGAAGCATGTATATCCTGAATTCTTTATCTGACATTCCATCTGCTGCAGCTATTACCTCTTCTAAAGTTGAGTTGACCTGCATTGCTTGTGGTCCTTTCTTTCCTTGTCTTTTCATACTGCTCGCGTTTCTTTCTGCTTGGTGAAACTGTTGTGTTTTTGAAATTTTCCCCCTATATATTTATATTGCTCTTGTATAGTTGAAAAGTCTCCCTTGCAGGGGCAGACAGCGGCTGTGCTCCTCCTCTAATTGGGGTGATCTGTCTACCATGCTGACGGGCCGCTGGGCCTGTTCTACCGGTCGATCGCAGGTCTGCCTACCTTGCAGGCGCGGGCGGCAGCTCTGCTCTGCCCCTCCTCCAATTGGTGTGACGTGTCTACCACGCCGGCGGGTCGCTGGGCTTGTTCCGGGTGCGGGAGGTGGCTCTGCTCTGCCCCTACTCCCATTGGGGTGACGTGACTACCACGCCGGCGGGCTGCTGGGCCTGTTCCGCTGGTCGGTCACAGGTCTGCCTACCTTGCGGGCGTGGGTGGCGGCTCTGCTCTGCCCCTACTCCAATTGCGGTGACGTGTATAGCACGCCGGCAGGCCGCTAGGCCTGATCCGCCGGTCGGTTGCAGGTCTGCCTACCTTGCGGGCGCGGGTGGCGGCTCTGCTCTGCCCCTACTCCAATTGGGGTGACGTAACTACCATGCCGGCGGGCCGCTGGGACTGTTCCGGGCGTGGGTGGCGGCTCTGCTCTGCCCCTCTGGCTTGATGACAAAGTGAGAGAGACTCGGGTGTTTGTGACTCACTTTCTTTACCAGGAGACCAACTGTTTCTGTCGCCGCTGGTATCGATGAAGTTCTCTCCTCCGCCGCTTTCTGATGACATCAGATCTCTGCCATGTTGGTATCCCATGTGAATGGCAGCATTTCTTTCCCTTTGCTGGGTGACCAAAGCAACGGGTGAGTCCTGACTGGCCCTCACAAGCCCCGTCTCAATCCTGTTGCCACTGCCTATGAAGGCTTGATTGGTATTTACCTCCACCGTATTCAGCAGGACCCGGACCGAGAAGCAGTTTCCGCGGGTTCTTTAGCCCTGGGCCAGAGCAGTTCCGGGAGCCAGAATTCGTCTGCTCCGGGCTCGGTATATGTTCTGATAGGAGCAGGCTCCAAGAAGCAGTTTCTGCGGGTTCTTTAGTACTGAGCCTGAGTAATTTGTCTGCGAGACGCAGGCAAATGGCAGCCTGAAATTACCTGTTCTATGGCTGAATGAGCTGCAATCAGTCAAAAACAGGTATGGTGACGTCAGCTCTCCAAGATGGTGGCCTCTGGCTTCCTCTGTGGTCTGACCGGTGCGGAGAACCGAATTGGACTGCTTCCTTCCCCCGTCTCAAACCCAGAATTCAGCACTGAGCACGGTGATTGCACAGCTGGCAAGAGCCTGCAGAATCCGCAGTGCTGTATCTTTGTGTTGGTATCTCGTCATTTCCCAGCGCGCGCCACAGACTCTAGCCACGGGGCGATTTGCTGAATAAGCAGTGTGACGTTCCGTGCGGACAAATCTCTCGCGTTTGAGCCCCCGTAGCTGATCCTTGTGCGATGGAAATCCTTCCTCTAGGTTTTGGAGCACCCCAATTTTGCTGGAAATTCCTAACAAGATACCTTTTAGCCGTTCTAACTCGTCATTCTCCCTCAGAGTGACGCGGTACACGGGGCTGATGCACTCCCTTCGCCGCCATCTCTGGTCCTCTGTCTGTCTTTCTTTCTGTCCTATTATTTCTTGATTTTTCTCAATTATTTTACAAAGCTTCTTAAGTAATATAGGGATTTCATTCCTTTACACTATATACACACACAAACACCAACTTCCCCCATACTTTATCTCCTATGTTCTTCTTTCAGGAACACAAGTTCAAGGCCAGCCTAAGCAACTTGATAAGACTGTCTCAAAATAAAAAATAAGGGGTTGAAAATATAGCTCAGTTGGTACCTCACTTGCCTCACATTCACAAGGCCCTGGGTTCGATCCCCAGCACCATAAAAAATAAATAAATAACCAAAGGGCTGGGGGTGCCACTCATTGGTTAAGCACCCCTGGGTTAACCCTGGTACCCCCACCCAAAAAAATGTATAGATTTGCTTAAGTTGGCAAGTTAGTATCTTTGCTTAAAAACAAAGAGCTTAATAACAAAGAGCTTGTTGTAAATAACAGACTCTTGGGGAAATACAGAATATCTAGAGTTGAGATCTAATTCTGGCGTGCAACACTAGAAGTTCTTGGTATCTAGTGACAAAACGACTCAGTCACCTGGAAGCAAGCTTTATGGAGGCTGGGACTCTATTGAACAAGGGATTCCTTTTCTAAAACAACGTAAGATGTATTAGGAATTCCAGGACTCTGATGCACATGCTAGTTCTTCTCATAATAAACTTAAAAACAAAAATAAAGGAGGGCTGGGGTTGTGGCTCAGCAGTAGAGTGCTCACCTAGAGAGGCCCTGGGTTGGATCCCCAGCACCAGATATATAACCAGATAGATAGATAGATAGATAGATAGATAGATAGATAAAATAAAAGTATTGTGTCAAGTACAACTAAAAAATAAATATAAAAAAATAAAGGAAGTCATTTCAAACTCCTCATTTACTGTTTCAAGTATCAAAACTCAAGAGACTTTCTTTGGCCACATGAAAGAATCTCTTATCCATTATAGACGCCTGAATAGTGTTTCAAAAGAAGAAAGGAGGGGGAAAAGGAAGTAAGGAAAGAAACTGAACTTGATTCTGTGAATTGAAGAAAGCCATAAATGAGAACAGACTTGAATGCCAATCACTATAATGGGATTTCAGGGAATATTGGGCAAGTGGTTTTCCCTTCTGAAATGTTCCATACTGCGCTTTCCGATGGTAGATCCAATAAGGGGCATATATTCTGCTTGGATATGTAAGAACTGAGACAAAAGATCAACTGATCATTTCCCAAGTCACAGAAACAAACATATATACATTTGACAATAAGGTAACCAATGAGATATTAGCAAAGACATTCACCAGTAAACTTATTCAGTGGACCTTAATAACAGCAGCTTGCACAAAACTGGAAGTGTTAGTCAACTTTTCACCTCTGTGACCAAAATACTTGATGAGAACAACGTAGAGGAAGGAAAATTTATTTTGGCTCACAGTTTCAGAGATTTAGCCCATGGTCAGCCAACTCGGTTGCTCTGGGACCCGGGTGAGGCAGAACAACATAATAGAAGGGGGTGGCAGAGGAGTGCAGCTCCATTCATAGCAACCAGAAAACAGAAAGAGGGACAGAGGAATGGGCCCAGGAAAGAAGAATCCTTCAAGGGCATATTCCCAGTGACCCACCTTGTCCAGCTCTGCTCCATCTGCCTATAGTTATGATCTTCATCTTGTTACTCCATTCAAACTAAGATGAACTAAGGAGGTTAAAGCTCTCATAATCCAATCATTTCACCTTCAAGCATTCCTGAATTAATGCAGGAGATTTAGGGGGACACCTCACACCCAAGCCATCACAATGGGTCTAGACCACCAAGTATGAAAGGCCATTATTGTCATTCTATGGCACTTTTAAAGTTGACCTCTGCCTAAAACAAGCTGCAGTTCAGGCTTCAAATGTTTTGCCTTTCTCAGTCACTAAAAACAGTTATATATCATGGCTTATTTAGACAGTTGGGATATTGCCTGAAAAGAAAATTCAGAGGAACTTCTGATTAATCACATTTAGTGAAATTCCACAGTTGTGTGGACATCCAAGAGTAGGAGTCATGTTCTCACCATTCCATTAGGGATGATCCCCTCACACCCTCTTCCCGAAGAGGCTGTGTTGACAAGCTGTTACTGCCTGCCTAGAGGGAGTCTAACCCTGTGCAAGAAAAAAAATAAAAAGCAGTTAACTCCACTTCAGCCCTGCACCTCAGATTCTGGAAAACAAAATTTATATGAGGAGAGAATTTCAGAATTTGCTCATCTATTTATCATTAAAAATTTGAGAACTTTTTTTGGCAATGGAATTTTGAGGGCAATCAAGATGAAAGAAACATTGTTTTACATTAGGTTAAATTTGTTTATGTGTATGGACTGGCAGAGAGTGTGTGTTCTGAGAGTCACTCTGTGCACATCTTGCGGGTGGAATCTCACACCTGGCTGGGATGGCCAATAAGAAATCAGAAGCAGCTCTGGATGATGCAAAAGAAGTTTAGATGTTATAAAACCCCTGACTTATTGAAGAAGGAGAGACTTCAGGACAAGTATATTAAATTAGTTCCATCACATCTGTGCTACTCATCCTGCTGCATGCAATGTCCTCTTGAGGAGTCCCAGAAGATTCTTCCTCCCCAGAATAGAAGCAGCAATATTTTAAGTAAACTAGAAATTTGAGTTCACTAGTTTCCTTCTTATAGACTTTGTAATCTCAAAACAGGAAGATCTGCTTGTCTCAACTCTGATAAAATTCTAATCTGATCCATGTTGAAAGCTGGAAATACTCATTCCAAGGTCAGCACCTCCCCTGAACCAAATGCTGATAAATCACAGATGAGACTTACTTGTGACCCTGAATACATACTCAATGCCACTTGGCAAAAAGTTACTAGATAAAAATGACAGTAATAATTACAAATTTTCTTCTTTTCCAATGTGTGACAGAAACTGCTTCAAAATCCAATTTCTCCTTCTTTGACATTACTGTAATTATAGCGTGTCACATTGCAGCCCAGTTACCCCACACTTCCCAGACTCCATTGGTATTAGATTTTATCATGACTTAGTTTTCTGAAGGATATAAGCAATACCCTCCTATTCCTGCTGACCACTGCTATAAATTCAAAAACAACCTCCTCTTAGATAAGTATAAACAAGTGGAAGGAACAATGGCCCTTGAATTGTGCAGCAGAACATCCAAGTCTCCGTAAATACCTTCCCTGAAGCATTATTTAGAAAGAAAGAAATTTTCTGTTCCCCTTTTTTTTCATTGCTATACTTTGGGTTCTCTTTGTTAAGCAGTATAACCTGCACTAGTTAAACACAATATAACTTTTCTCAGCAAACCAACTCTCCATCAGCAATGTTCCCAGTGAGTTAGAAGAAGCTATCAAAGGCTGACAGGCTCCTGCCTTTACCCAACATTTCTTTTATTTTCCTTTAGTTGTCCCATATTTTGCAACAGCATGGTGTCTCTGTTCTCGGTGCACCATTTTCTGCTCAGTGCAGACAACCCATATCACAACCCACTCTATTCAGTAAGTGAGGCAAACTCTTTGCTTAAAGAGAAAATTTAGATTTATCTTTTTTTCCTCGTTACTTCATACATGGAGGTCAAAAAGGATGCGCCAAAGATCTCCTCTGGAACTAACAAAGGAAATTCACAAGAAATAATAATTTCTGGAAATCAAAAATATGATTTAAATGTGAACACCAAATCAACACATTATTAAGATAACCAATCATAATTATAGACTTTTAGAGGTTCAAGGTTATTTTCACAGGATATGGCAAAAAGACATGTCATAGGACACTTTCACAGGATTTTCATGTGACAGCACTAGACAGCTTACCAAAGGACAAGATGAAACACTTCTGGAGGAAGAGAACAGCACTCCAGCTTTTCTGAAACAAATTACACAGAATCCCCCATATTTGTTCAAAAATTACTAAAAATGCTAAGAGACATATGACCAAAATCCCAAAGGAAAAAAAAAAAGACAGATCTACAAAATGAACTAGAGATCAGAGTTATCAAATAATTATTTAAAATAACAATGGTTGTGTTCTTAAAGTAACAGACTTGAAAAAACAATAAAATATGGAGAAAACAAATGAAAAATAGAGGATTTTAGCAGCAGATTTTAACATATAAAAGTAAGTTAAAAAAATTTTTTAATTATAAACTACAATTACTGAAATCAGGAATTTAAATGTGGGTTGACTTACATATTAATATAGCAAAAAAATTATTACTTGATTGGAAGACAAACCAATAACATGCATACAAGATGAAACACATTCACAAAAAGGAAACACAAAAAGGGAAAGAATATAATTCTTATGAATAAATATAACATACATATGGAATACAGTTAAAACTCTATTTTATTTTTAATTGGATTTCCAATTACAATGAGAGGAGATGGAAATTGAACACATCAATTTTGAATAGACAACGGCTGAGAATTTTTTTTTATATACTCGGGATTAAACTCGGAGGAATTTTACCACGAACCCCATCCCCCTTCCTTTTTATTTGTTATTCTGAGACAGGATCTCACTAAGTTGCTTAGAACCTCACTAAGTTGCTGAAGCTGGCCTTGAACTTTTGATTCTCCTGCCTCAGCCTCCCCAGTTCCTGGTATTGTAGGCATGATTTACCACACCCAGCTGCCATTTTTCTTAAGCCAATGAAAAGCATAAATCCAAATACTCAAAATTCTCTGATAGGTCAATCAGGATAAATATATATATATATAAAAAAAAAAAAACATTGGGGCTGGGGTTGTGGTTCAGCAGAATGGCACTTGCCTAGCACATGAAAGGCAATGGGTCCGATCCTAAGCACCACATAAAAATAAATAAATAAAGTAAAAAGAAAGAAAGAAAGAAAAAGAAAAGCATTAATGAATTGAAGGACAAAAAGAAAACCATAAAAGCAGTAAGGGAGGGTGGAAGAAATTTCTTTAAAAGGAAAAAAAAATAACAGTAAGACACACCTTGATTTTTCAACAGTATCTAGGAAACCAGATGATAACTGAATGGCAACTATTAAGTGCTGAAAGAATATAACTGGCAAACTAAAATTCTTATGCCCAGTGAAAAATACATTTAAAATAAAAGCAATAGGGATAGAAAGACACTACTTCAACATCATAAAGGTGATATACACCAAACCCAAAGCCAACCTCATAGTAAATAGGGAAAAACTAAAAGAATTACCTTTAAAATCTAGAACAAGAGGGGCTGGGGTTGCAGCTCAGTGGTAGAGTGCTCACCTAGCATGTGTGAGACCCTGGGTTCTATCCTCTGCACCACATAAAAATAAATAAAATAACGGTATTGTGTCCAACTACAACTAAAAAATAAAATATTTTTTAAAAATAAAAATAAAATAAAATCTAGAACAAGATAAGGATGTCCAGTCCCACCACTCCTGTTTAATATAATACTAGAAATTCTAGGCAGAGCAACTAGGCAAGAGAAGGAACTAGAAGGAATAAAAATAGGAAAGGAAGAAGTCATATCAGCACTGTTTGCAGATAATATGATCCTATACTTAGAAAATCCAAAAGATTGTGGGAGAGAAATGAAGAAAAGAATGAAGAGCATACAAAATTTTCAAGAAATTTATTGGCTTGACCCAAAACCAGGAAGAATAAACTTGATAAAGCCTGTGGACCTCAAGAGTTTCATACTATTTTAATTTGGTTCTTTGTTACAAAAGGAACTGGGGGAAAAAAGCTGTATGATTTCATTCCACTGTCAGGTAAGTTTGAAATAGTCCTCTTTAATAAAAATATATTTTCAGAGTAGACACCATTCTTTTGCCAACAAATACTGTTATTGTATATTAAAAAACAACACTAACTCAAATTTATATATTTTTTTATCTCTTCAAATCATGTATTCAAATAAATTGTCTCCACATGCCCAGAAAGAGAAAACCAACTTTCTTTTATAGAATTTACTAGAGTGGTCAAAATGATGATTTCATTATCCTATGTCTACATGTATATATGGTTTAATAGCTTCATTTATTAATAAATACTTCATTGTTTTTCTAAAATGCGTTCCCCAATATTGAAGGAGGTGTATTTGAATAGCATCAATGCTTCCTTTTCATAAGGCATAATGCATTAGCTTGAATGTACCTTCATTTCTCTTCATTTTATTATGCAGTCTCCAGCTAAACTGTCATTTTTTAAATTTTATCATTGTCCATGAAGTAGACTCAAATTTATATTTTTAAATGGAGAAACTTAATGATGATCAACTTTCTTCCTTTTAGTTTTCCTTTCATCAGGCAAAAATTTGGTTAATTTCCAAATATTTAAGTCTAATATTTTCCTGGTTATAAATAAAACAACTCATTTATATAATAAACATTTTTATTAAAATCTAATTCATTAAACCTAATGTTATATCTTTTTATGGAAAAGAATATAACTTGGGCTGTATAATAGAAGAAAAAACAGATTAATTTAAATAAATGATAAAAATTATTTTAACTTGTTTCCCCAAGGATTATCATTTTTGCTGAATATATAAGTACATGTGTACATATATGTAAGTATGTATGTATAGGTAAATATATATACATATATTTCTAACCTATATTAAATATTGAAGTTAAAAATTTTAACACTTACTTTTGTGTGTGTATGTGGTGCTGAGGATTGAACCCAGGGCCTTATGTATGCGAGGTAAGCACTCTACCAATTGGGCTATATCCCCAACTCTTAACATTTACTTTTAAGGCATAATCTGTATATATCGAAGCAGATTAAACTGAATTTCCCCATCCAAACTTTCATGATATCTCCCCAAAGAAACAAATAGTGGCCACAGATTCACATATGAAATTTTCATTTAGATGAAAACGCTCAGCTGTGGTGCTGAAAA
The DNA here is from genome assembly GCF_047511675.1 of Marmota flaviventris. NCBI lineage: Eukaryota > Metazoa > Chordata > Mammalia > Rodentia > Sciuridae > Marmota > Marmota flaviventris. The sequence goes on from NC_092514.1 coordinate 31,772,708, forward strand.
ATTTTTTAATTCTATTAATTTAGGGATTTAAGCACAATTTACGAGCTATGAACAATATAAGGACATGTATTTTCAATAACTCCTACCAAGTCATTAGTTCATCATAGGATCAAATCAATATTCTTTTTTAATATTTATTTTTTGGTTGTAACTGGACACAATATCTTTATTTTATTTATTTATTATTTATTTATTTTTAATGTGGTGCTGAGGATCAAACCCAGGGCCTTCCATGTGCTAGGAGAGCACTCTACCACTGAGCTGCAATCCCAGCCCCCAAATCAATATTCTTAACAAAGGAAAATACTTATAGAACATAAAAGAATGAAAGTGCCATTATTATCAGAATATAAAATTATTGGCCTCATTGCTGCCTAGAATACAGAAAGCCTGGCTATGCGGTGCTCCATCCTACCATTACAAACACAATCATAACTTTTCCTGAAAGCATCAGTCAACCATGGTTGAAAGGCAACCAAGTAGCCTGAAGTCTGAATAAAGAGTAGCCCCTCTGGGCTGGGGCTATAGCTCAGTGGTAGAGCACCTGTCTTGCATGTGTGAGGCACTGGGTTCGATCCCTCAGCACCAAATAAAAATAAATAAATAAAGATATTGTGTCCATCTACAACTAAAAAAAAAAAAAAAAGAGTTGCTCCTCCAAGTTCTGAAAGGCAAGCCCCTGTATCAGATCAGAAGCTCTGCTACCATACCAGCAAATGATAACAGCTAAATTTTTTAACTTACTGCTAAAGGCTAGTGTGAGTGTGTGAAAGCATAGAACTCCTGGGAGCTACAGACATAAGGGAAACAATTCATGCCCATGGGCTCTTCTCTGCCGACTTCCCCCCAGGTGCTCAGGAGAAAGACTGGGGACATGACCAAAGATGAGAGAGAGCCTCCCTCCCTGGTGTAGACCTGCAGGAGGATCAACCACCACTGCAGGAAATTCTGAAGGTCCCGCCTGGAACCTTCTTCCTTACAGAACACAATACCTAAGCTGCCAGAGGGAGGGAATGCAAACCCAGTCACCCCAGAGCATGGGAGAAGACCAATGGAAGAGGAGCACAAACAGCACTCCAGATCCCTGGAAGAAGGACCGGGAACCTCCCTCAGCTGACAATTCCGTATCAACATTAGTAGAGGTCCCCTGAGAGAGAGCCAGGAACTCTGTCTCCCACACAAGACCCCAAACTTTGGCTGCCACACGTAGGAGTTGCAGATTCAGAGAGAGCCCCAGACACAGGCATACTGAGGGCTTCCTGAAACTGAGGTTGGACTACAGCCAAAGAGAAAGTCCCTTGCCCTCGTCCCACCCCACTACCAGGCTAACAAGCAGCCACTATGAGAAAATGGAGAGAGAGACTCCCTGCACTGTTCAGAAACAGAAAAGTCTAGAAGCTGATGATAGCATAGGAACTCTCTGGTGCCCTGGCCCCACCCTAAGCACAAAGATAACACCAAAGGAACTTGAAGGTGGTATTGTGCTGAAGCAAACAAACCCAACATCAAAACCCAACCCAGCTTCTCTCCTGACAAGATTGACTCAATACCCCACCATCATTGCCTCATAGAAGGAAGAGCAAGCCCATTTCTAAGCATGAGTGCTATTTATTTCAGTTTATGCTGCTCTAGACACAATATCTTCTATACTATTAAAAATTATGGAGGACTGGGTTGTGGTTCAGCGGTAGAGCACTTGCCTAACAAGTGCAAGGCCCTGGGTTTGATCCTCAGCACCACATAAATAAAATAAATACAATAAAGGTATGGTGTCCAACGACAACTAAAAAATAAATATTATTTTTTTAAATTGTGGAGTGCAAGGATAAGCAACAGAAAACAAACCATTGTCAAGAGACAGCTAATCATGGTGTCGCACACCTGGAATGATTTGTTGCCTGGAATGCCAGATACTCTGCAGGCTGAGGCAGGAGGACCTCAAGTTCCAGGCCAGCCTCAGCAACTTGGTAAGAACCTTGTCTTAAAATAAAAATCTGAAAAAGGGCCAGAGATATAGCTTAATGACAGAGCACTTACCTAACATGTGGGATGCCCTGCATTCAATCTCCAGTACTGGGGAAAAAATGCATTTTTTTTTTCAATCAAAAGTAATACTGGTAGGTGGGCGGGTCCTTCTGGGATGCTGGGAAAGTTTTCTTTCTTGCTCCAGGCTGTGGCTACATGATTGTCCTCTTGGTGATGACCCATCAAGCAGGACTTTACATTTCATGCACTTTTTTTTGTATGGGTATTATATAGCAATTGTAAAAATTTAAGATAAAAATTATCTTCCCATCCCCAACCAGCCTTAAGTCCTTGGATTCATCCTCTCCCCTTTCTCCATACCTAGTCTTGTGGCTATGTAAAACATTACCACCTCCCGTCAATTGTCTTTGCAGTATTTCCCATATTTTTTTCTCTAGCTTCTCACAGACATCACACCGTCATGTCCCACACTTGATCACCCATGACAGAGACTGGCATGGAAAGGAGCAAGATAGAGGAGGAGGAGAGCTCCATGGCATGGTCTGGTTACGGTTGAGGAAGGTTCCCGGAAAGTCAGGTCTTCTCTGGACCTTACGGCCGGTGCTACTGAGCATTGAACCCAGGGGCATCCTTTTTTTTTTTTTTATTTATTTTGTGATCAGGTCTAAGTTGCGCAGGTTGACCTAGAACTTTCAATCCTCCTGCCTCAGCCTCCCAACTAGCTGGGACAACAGGTGTGTGCCACTGTGCATGGCTGATTTCAAGACTGTTCCAGCTATGCCCTCTCCAGGGCAGTTCCCTTCTGCTCAGTTGCCGGGTCACACCTTTCTGTTCCTATGAATATATTATATAAGAACAACCTGCAGTATGACCTAACCTGTATTTGCCAATATTCTGCTCTCCTGCCTTTTGCAGATTTTCCTGTACCCTACCATTAAATTCTCCACCCCCGACCTCTCAACTAATTTTTTTCTAATTCTGTCTTAAGAATCAGGCCAAACTGGGCATGGTGGTGCCCACCTGTAATCCCATCAGCCCAGGAGGCTGAGGCAGGAAGATCTCAAGTTCAAAGCCAGCCTTGGCATCTTAACAAGACCTTGTCTCAGAATACAAAATAAAAAGGGCTGGATATGTAGCTCAGTGGTAAAATGCCCCTGGGTTCAATCTCGGTACCAAAAAAAAAAAAAAAAAAAAAAATCAGACCAACTATCATCCATTACTTCTGTAAAATCAAATAGAATCAGGGCAAGAAGCAACTTTGCTTATATTGTAAAGGAAATGTTTTTGGTTCGTGTATACTATTAGTTTCTGCTTTTAAATGGATGGTTACAGATTATTATTATATGAAGAAACAAAACTCCCAAGGTTGTTTTTCCTAATTTTACCCACATACAGAGTTGAATTTCCTTGAATCCTTGTTGTGCTCACTAAGACAATCAATAGATTTTTAGTATTCTTCCCATGAAGTATGTTAATTTTGAACTTTCCAACTGATAAACTGAAAATAGGTTAGAGAGATGAATCCCTCAGGCTGAAACCTGAGACTAAACCTCTCCAGAGCATCTTCTTAAATTTGACAGCTTACCTTCACTTATCATTTTCTAAGTGAGTCATAAAATGAAAATCCTGAGTGTCGACATTTTTTTTTTTTTTTTTTTAGAATCTCTGTGTTAATGGTTTGCATTATAGTATGTGTCTGGCTTCAGGACACATGCTAAATCCTATCCAGTAAAAAAAAAAAAAAAGAAAAAAAATTTTTGATGCTTTATATTCTTTTAGCAATACTTTATTTAAAATAGCTGGGTGTAAGCTCTTTTCTATCACTAGTGTAAAACATCTTTTGCTGTTATTAAAATTTAGGTTCAAAATCAAATTCAATTCATAAAAGGTGTGGTGCAATATATATGCTATCATTCTATCATATTCTTGAAATAGTTTGTAAAAGGTGGCTATTATTGGCCCTAGAGGAGATCTGAATGGTAAGCAAAGAAGAGAGGGAGGGAGGAAAAGAGGAAAGAATAGAGGCACCTAGATGACGCATCTAAAATGAAATGTGTTCCAAGGGGCAGAGACAAGGGAAAGGTCACATTTGGGAAGGGTGGCTGTGGTTTGGGCGGAAGAGAGCTAAAACAACCAAAAGCTTGGGACACTCATATGGCCACACTATTTTCCACCAGGCTGGGTCTCAGGTACTCATAGGGTATGTTTAGGTTTTCATTCCGGACCTCGATTTCCTTGTCCAGGACAGCCAGCTCCTCCCTGAACCTCTTCACCACAGCCTTGGGCCCAGGACTTGAAAAATACTCCTCCTCATGCTGGCCCACAGGCACCTGGGATGGAGAGGAAAACACAGCTTAGAACCTATGAGCCCCATTCAGGGCACCACACCTCCCCCTTTGCCTCCTTCCCCAGGCCCTCGGGGCATCTGGTTCTCACCATAATGGGCTGGCGTCTGCCAAGTTGACAAATGATGGACATCTGGAGAGTAGCCTGATTAACACTGGGCAGTGTGGCCATCACTGTCTCCATAGTGGCATCCTTGGTAGTTGGTGGGGGCAGCCTCATGGTGCAGGGTGCATTAGGGATCCAAGAGAACCAATCCAACTAAATAGGAGCAGGAATCTAGAATCAAGGCCTGCTAAGCATGAAAACCCTTTGGCTCACCTGTATTCATCTCCCTCCCCCCACTGAAGGCCACAAATTCCCGGTTGCCCAGGTTAACAGTCAAGGTTAAGTACCTGGCCCGGGTGAATGGAAGAGTGCTGCCCAGTGCAGGTGAAGATGCACATGGTGACAAAGTGGCAAGCCTGGGCCCGAGACTGGAGAGAGGTGGGAAACCCTACAAGAAGTGGGGAGAGTTAAAGTTGTGGGGTCAGGCATAGGAGCAGAACTGAGAGAGATAAGGCAAAGAGAGGAGAAAAGGGTAGTAAAGAGGGATGCCAGCAACACTCAGTGACCTGTGGAAATTGACCTGAGAGCCGGTACGGGGCAGGGGATGGAGGACCTCTGCTGGGAGGATCCCAATCAGTCGGGTGCTGGGGCTGGCTCACAAAGATGTCAACTTCTTAACTGTTCAGCATGCTGGTAGTCACAGAAATGGGCAAATGCTACAAGGCAGGGCTCTTTTTTCTGGAGAGCCAGTTGATAAACATTTTTTAGCACTACTCCTACTGTGTTTAGGAGGCTTTTGGATTTTATATGGGTTGGAAATGCTTCTGGAAGATTCTACATAAGAAGAGAGGATTCCGGAGAGGTCTCTTATAACTTTTGTCTTAGTTCTGAGGACAGGAACTCTGATTACTGTGGTCCTGGGCCCCTAGCAGCCCAATTTCAGTGATCTCTCCACACCAGTTCTGCAGCTCAGGGTCATCTCTCACAGCCACATCTGTCGTATGGTACAGATCCATAATTCCTTCCACATACCTGCCAGACAAGAGGTCAGGGCAAGAAGAGCTGAAGCTCTCAGCTCCTTGTTCACATGGCCAATTCAGGGCACCCGGCTCCCCAACCAAGATACAGCCCTCCTGTTCTCCTAGCCTTCTTCTCCACTCTCACCCTCACCCCACATGCCCTGCCTCCCTGCTTGCCTTACTGCCGAAGGGAGGGGTGCTCACCCCCAGGAAGAAGGAAGCCTGAGCCCCCCCGGGGGCCAGGGTGGCACCCCTCCACACTCAGGGCAGCCCGGAGCACTGCTGGGTGAGGGGCGCTCACCCCCAGAACACTGAGCAGCCTGAGCACCCTGGGGCTGAGGGAGCTCACCCGCAGCAACCCTGGAGAGTGAGTGCCCGTGGGCCAGGGGCGCTCACCCACAGGGCTCAGAGTCCTGGGCCCCTTTTGGGGAGATGCCCTCAGCCCCAAGTCTCGCTTACCTGGGCCAGGGTGGGACAGTGGTGCCCTTTTCACGGGTCTCAGCAGGTCCTCCATGAAGGTGGGGAGATGTCCTCTGCCAAATCCGCCCCGCTCCTGCCCAGGTGGGCGTTGCTCCGCATCCAAGGGTCCCACAGGGTTCTTCCCTGGGGCCCAGAGAGCGCCCGGTGGCGCGTCCCAGGAGATCCCCACAGGCCTTGGAAATTGGCCCCACGTCCACTGGTGCCAGGGACCTCCGCAATCCCAGGCAGGTTGGGGTCACGCACAGGAGCGCAGCCCCATGGGCCAAAAGGCCAGAAAATGGTGTGTCCCGCGGAATGGATCCGGGTCCCCGGTGCCCTGGGAGTTGAGATCCCCTAACAGTGTTCTTGGGGTCGCAGGTTTTGAGCACAAGCCTGCCTGCAGGGCCCCACCAAAGGCCAAAAGCCAGGTGTTTGCCAGGAGGAGCTCTCCACCTTGCTCCAAGTCTCCAGGGTGGCGTCCTCCGCAGGGACTCTTCAGCCCTCAGGCCAAAGAGGGTGTCCCAGCCTGGGAGAGCAAGACCCCAGCCACACAGTTCACTCCCCAGGCGCCAGGTGGCCTCAGGGCTCAGAGGAGACTGGGCCCTGGCGGGCAAGGGGAAATCCCTGACAGGCCCAGAGGACACTGAGCCCTGGCAAGCGAGGGGCGCTCACCCACAGGGCCCAGGGCAGACTGAGCACTGGCGAGGGAGGGGCACCACCCACGGGCCCCAGAGGAGACCCACTGGGTACTGCCGGGCGAGGGGCGCTCACCCCTCAGGACCCAGAGGGGACTGAGGGCCGGGGGCGCTCAGCCTGGGGACACAGAGGACACCGGGGACCCGCGGGCAAGGGGCGCTCACCCGAGGGGCCCCAGAGGTCACTGGTCCCTGGCGCGCCAGGGGGGCTAACCCCAGAGGCCCGGGCACACCGAGGACCTGCGGGCGAGGGGCGCTCACCCGCAGGCCCCGGAGGACAAGGAAGCCTGCTGGGCCCCCCCACAAGGCAGGCGGCTCACCCACAGGACCCCGAGGACACTGGCCACTGGCGGGCGAGGGGCGCTCACCCACAGCACGCAGTGCAGAATGAAAGCCAGGGACCCAGGGGCCCTCCCAGCAGGAGCCTGGGGAAAGGGAACAGGGCTGGGACCCCAGGGAGTTGGGGCGGGGGCCGCCACGCGCGCACCAGCAGCACCCCAGAGCACACTGAGCACTGCAGGGCGAGGGGCGCTCACCAGCAGGGCCCAGAGCGCCCTGGGGACTGCAGGCCGCCTGGGGCGCTCAGCCACAGCCAGCAGGCCAGGCCCAGCACTGCCGAAGGGAGGGGTGCTCATCCCCAGGAACTAAGGAAGCCTGAGCCCCCCGAGGGCCAGGGCGGCTCCCCTCCACACTCAGGGCCGCCCGGAGCACTGCTGGGTGAGGGGCGCTCACCCCCAGAACCCCGAGCAGCCTGAGCACTGGGGGGCTGAGGGAGCTCACCCGCAGCAACCCTGGAGAGTGAGTGCCAGTGGGCCAGGGGCGCTCACCCACAGGGCTCAGAGTCCTGGGGCCCTTTTGGGGAGATGCCCTCAGCCCCAAGTCTCGCTTACCTGGGCCAGGGTGGGACAGTGGTGCCCTTTTCACGGGTCTCAGCAGGTCCTCCATGACGGTGGGGAGATGTCCTCTGCCAAATCCGCCCTGCTCCTGCCCAGGTGGGCGTTGCTCCGCATCCAAGGGTCCCACAGGGTTCTTCCCTGGGGCCCAGAGAGCGCCCGGTGGCGCGTCCCAGGAGATCCCCACAGGCCTTGGAAATTGGCCCCACGTCCACTGGTGCCAGGGACCTCCGCAATCCCGGGCAGGTTGGGGTCACGCACAGGAGCTCAGCCCCATGGGCCAAAAGGCCAGAAAATGGTGTGTCCTGCGGAATGGATCCGGGTCCCCGGTGCCCTGGGAGTTGAGATCCCCTAACAGTGTTCTTGGGGTCGCAGGTTTTGAGCACAAGCCTGCCTGCAGGGCCCCACCAAAGGCCAAAAGCCAGGTGTTTGCCAGGAGGAGCTCTCCACCTTGCTCCAAGTCTCCGGGGTGGCATCCTCCGCAGGGACTCTTCAGCCCTCAGGCCAAAGAGGGTGTCCCAGCCTGGGAGAGCAAGACCCCAGCCACACAGTTCGCTCCCCAGGCGCCAGGTGGCCTCAGGGCTCAGAGGAGACTGGGCCCTGGCGGGCAAGGGGAACTCCCCGACAGGCCCAGAGGACACTGAGCCCTGGCAGGCGAGGGGCGCTCACCCACAGGGCCCAGGGCAGACTGAGCACTGGCGAGGGAGGGGCACCACCCACGGGCCCCAGAGGAGACCCACTGGGCACTGCTGGGCGAGGGGCGCTCACCCCTCAGGACCCAGAGGGGACTGAGGGCCGGGGGCGCTCAGCCTGGGGACACAGAGGACACCGGGGACCCGCGGGTAAGGGGCGCTCACCCGAGGGGCCCCAGAGGTCACTGGTCCCTGGCGCGCCAGGGGGGCTAACCCCAGAGGCCCGGGCACACCGAGGACCTGCGGGCGAGGGGCGCTCACCCGCAGGCCCCGGAGGACAAGGAAGCCTGCTGGGCCCCCCCACAAGGCAGGCGGCTCACCCACAGGACCCCGAGGACACTGGCCACTGGCGGGCGAGGGGCGCTCACCCGCAGCACGCAGTGCAGAATGAATGCCAGGGACCCAGGGGCCCTCCCAGCAGGAGCCTGGGGAAAGGGAACAGGGCTGGGACCCCAGGGAGTTGGGGCGGGGGCCGCCACGCGCGCACCAGCAGCACCCCAGAGCACACTGAGCACTGCAGGGCGAGGGGCGCTCACCAGCAGGGCCCAGAGCGCCCTGGGGACTGCAGGCCGCCTGGGGCGCTCAGCCACAGCCAGCAGGCCAGGCCCAGCACTGCTGAAGGGAGGGGTGCTCATCCCCAGGAACTAAGGAAGCCTGAGCCCCCCGAGGGCCAGGGCGGCTCCCCTCCACACTCAGGGCCGCCCGGAGCACTGCTGGGTGAGGGGCGCTCACCCCCAGAACCCCCAGCAGCCTGAGCACTGGGGGGCTGAGGGAGCTCACCCGCAGCAACCCTGGAGAGTGAGTGCCCGTGGGCCAGGGGCGCTCACCCACAGGGCTCAGAGTCCTGGGCCCCTTTTGGGGAGATGCCCTCAGCCCCAAGTCTCGCTTACCTGGGCCAGGGTGGGACAGTGGTGCCCTTTTCACGGGTCTCAGCAGGTCCTCCATGACGGTGGGGAGATGTCCTCTGCCAAATCCGCCCCGCTCCTGCCCAGGTGGGCGTTGCTCCGCATCCAAGGGTCCCACAGGGTTCTTCCCTGGGGCCCAGAGAGCGCCCGGTGGCGCGTCCCAGGAGATCCCCACAGGCCTTGGAAATTGGCCCCACGTCCACTGGTGCCAGGGACCTCCGCAATCCCGGGCAGGTTGGGGTCACGCACAGGAGCGCAGCCCCATGGGCCAAAAGGCCAGAAAATGGTGTGTCCTGCGGAATGGATCCGGGTCCCCGGTGTCCTGGGAGTTGAGATCCCCTAACAGTGTTCTTGGGGTCGCAGGTTTTGAGCACAAGCCTGCCTGCAGGGCCCCACCAAAGGCCAAAAGCCAGGTGTTTGCCAGGAGGAGCTCTCCACCTTGCTCCAAGTCTCCGGGGTGGCATCCTCCGCAGGGACTCTTCAGCCCTCAGGCCAAAGAGGGTGTCCCAGCCTGGGAGAGCAAGACCCCAGCCACACAGTTCGCTCCCCAGGCGCCAGGTGGCCTCAGGGCTCAGAGGAGACTGGGCCCTGGCGGGCAAGGGGAACTCCCCGACAGGCCCAGAGGACACTGAGCCCTGGCAGGCGAGGGGCGCTCACCCACAGGGCCCAGGGCAGACTGAGCACTGGCGAGGGAGGGGCACCACCCACGGGCCCCAGAGGAGACCCACTGGGCACTGCTGGGCGAGGGGCGCTCACCCCTCAGGACCCAGAGGGGACTGAGGGCCGGGGGCGCTCAGCCTGGGGACACAGAGGACACCGGGGACCCGCGGGCAAGGGGCGCTCACCCGAGGGGCCCCAGAGGTCACTGGTCCCTGGCGCGCCAGGGGGGCTAACCCCAGAGGCCCGGGCACACCGAGGACCTGCGGGCGAGGGGCGCTCACCCGCAGGCCCCGGAGGACAAGGAAGCCTGCTGGGCCCCCCCACAAGGCAGGCGGCTCACCCACAGGACCCCGAGGACACTGGCCACTGGCGGGCGAGGGGCGCTCACCCACAGCACGCAGTGCAGAATGAAAGCCAGGGACCCAGGGGCCCTCCCAGCAGGAGCCTGGGGAAAGGGAACAGGGCTGGGACCCCAGGGAGTTGGGGCGGGGGCCGCCACGCGCGCACCAGCAGCACCCCAGAGCACACTGAGCACTGCAGGGCGAGGGGCGCTCACCAGCAGGGCCCAGAGCGCCCTGGGGACTGCAGGCCGCCTGGGGCGCTCAGCCACAGCCAGCAGGCCAGGCCCAGCACTGCCGAAGGGAGGGGTGCTCATCCCCAGGAACTAAGGAAGCCTGAGCCCCCCGAGGGCCAGGGCGGCTCCCCTCCACACTCAGGGCCGCCCGGAGCACTGCTGGGTGAGGGGCGCTCACCCCCAGAACCCCGAGCAGCCTGAGCACTGGGGGGCTGAGGGAGCTCACCCGCAGCAACCCTGGAGAGTGAGTGCCAGTGGGCCAGGGGCGCTCACCCACAGGGCTCAGAGTCCTGGGGCCCTTTTGGGGAGATGCCCTCAGCCCCAAGTCTCGCTTACCTGGGCCAGGGTGGGACAGTGGTGCCCTTTTCACGGGTCTCAGCAGGTCCTCCATGACGGTGGGGAGATGTCCTCTGCCAAATCCGCCCTGCTCCTGCCCAGGTGGGCGTTGCTCCGCATCCAAGGGTCCCACAGGGTTCTTCCCTGGGGCCCAGAGAGCGCCCGGTGGCGCGTCCCAGGAGATCCCCACAGGCCTTGGAAATTGGCCCCACGTCCACTGGTGCCAGGGACCTCCGCAATCCCGGGCAGGTTGGGGTCACGCACAGGAGCTCAGCCCCATGGGCCAAAAGGCCAGAAAATGGTGTGTCCTGCGGAATGGATCCGGGTCCCCGGTGTCCTGGGAGTTGAGATCCCCTAACAGTGTTCTTGGGGTCGCAGGTTTTGAGCACAAGCCTGCCTGCAGGGCCCCACCAAAGGCCAAAAGCCAGGTGTTTGCCAGGAGGAGCTCTCCACCTTGCTCCAAGTCTCCGGGGTGGCATCCTCCGCAGGGACTCTTCAGCCCTCAGGCCAAAGAGGGTGTCCCAGCCTGGGAGAGCAAGACCCCAGCCACACAGTTCGCTCCCCAGGCGCCAGGTGGCCTCAGGGCTCAGAGGAGACTGGGCCCTGGCGGGCAAGGGGAACTCCCCGACAGGCCCAGAGGACACTGAGCCCTGGCAGGCGAGGGGCGCTCACCCACAGGGCCCAGGGCAGACTGAGCACTGGTGAGGGAGGGGCACCACCCACGGGCCCCAGAGGAGACCCACTGGGCACTGCTGGGCGAGGGGCGCTCACCCCTCAGGACCCAGAGGGGACTGAGGGCCGGGGGCGCTCAGCCTGGGGACACAGAGGACACCGGGGACCCGCGGGTAAGGGGCGCTCACCCGAGGGGCCCCAGAGGTCACTGGTCCCTGGCGCGCCAGGGGGGCTAACCCCAGAGGCCCGGGCACACCGAGGACCTGCGGGCGAGGGGCGCTCACCCGCAGGCCCCGGAGGACAAGGAAGCCTGCTGGGCCCCCCCACAAGGCAGGCGGCTCACCCACAGGACCCCGAGGACACTGGCCACTGGCGGGCGAGGGGCGCTCACCCGCAGCACGCAGTGCAGAATGAATGCCAGGGACCCAGGGGCCCTCCCAGCAGGAGCCTGGGGAAAGGGAACAGGGCTGGGACCCCAGGGAGTTGGGGCGGGGGCCGCCACGCGCGCACCAGCAGCACCCCAGAGCACACTGAGCACTGCAGGGCGAGGGGCGCTCACCAGCAGGGCCCAGAGCGCCCTGGGGACTGCAGGCCGCCTGGGGCGCTCAGCCACAGCCAGCAGGCCAGGCCCAGCACTGCTGAAGGGAGGGGTGCTCATCCCCAGGAACTAAGGAAGCCTGAGCCCCCCGAGGGCCAGGGCGGCTCCCCTCCACACTCAGGGCCGCCCGGAGCACTGCTGGGTGAGGGGCGCTCACCCCCAGAACCCCCAGCAGCCTGAGCACTGGGGGGCTGAGGGAGCTCACCCGCAGCAACCCTGGAGAGTGAGTGCCCGTGGGCCAGGGGCGCTCACCCACAGGGCTCAGAGTCCTGGGCCCCTTTTGGGGAGATGCCCTCAGCCCCAAGTCTCGCTTACCTGGGCCAGGGTGGGACAGTGGTGCCCTTTTCACGGGTCTCAGCAGGTCCTCCATGACGGTGGGGAGATGTCCTCTGCCAAATCCGCCCCGCTCCTGCCCAGGTGGGCGTTGCTCCGCATCCAAGGGTCCCACAGGGTTCTTCCCTGGGGCCCAGAGAGCGCCCGGTGGCGCGTCCCAGGAGATCCCCACAGGCCTTGGAAATTGGCCCCACGTCCACTGGTGCCAGGGACCTCCGCAATCCCGGGCAGGTTGGGGTCACGCACAGGAGCGCAGCCCCATGGGCCAAAAGGCCAGAAAATGGTGTGTCCTGCGGAATGGATCCGGGTCCCCGGTGTCCTGGGAGTTGAGATCCCCTAACAGTGTTCTTGGGGTCGCAGGTTTTGAGCACAAGCCTGCCTGCAGGGCCCCACCAAAGGCCAAAAGCCAGGTGTTTGCCAGGAGGAGCTCTCCACCTTGCTCCAAGTCTCCGGGGTGGCGTCCTCCGCAGGGACTCTTCAGCCCTCAGGCCAAAGAGGGTGTCCCAGCCTGGGAGAGCAAGACCCCAGCCACACAGTTCGCTCCCCAGGCGCCAGGTGGCCTCAGGGCTCAGAGGAGACTGGGCCCTGGCGGGCAAGGGGAACTCCCCGACAGGCCCAGAGGACACTGAGCCCTGGCAGGCGAGGGGCGGGCGCTCACCCACAGGGCCCAGGGCAGACTGAGCACTGGCGAGGGAGGGGCACCACCCACGGGCCCCAGAGGAGACCCACTGGGCACTGCTGGGCGAGGGGCGCTCACCCCTCAGGACCCAGAGGGGACTGAGGGCCGTGGGCGCTCAGCCTGGGGACACAGAGGACACCGGGGACCCGCGGGCAAGGGGCGCTCACCCGAGGGGCCCCAGAGGTCACTGGTCCCTGGCGCGCCAGGGGGGCTAACCCCAGAGGCCCGGGCACACCGAGGACCTGCGGGCGAGGGGCGCTCACCCGCAGGCCCCGGAGGACAAGGAAGCCTGCTGGGCCCCCCCACAAGGCAGGCGGCTCACCCACAGGACCCCGAGGACACTGGCCACTGGCGGGCGAGGGGCGCTCACCCGCAGCACGCAGTGCAGAATGAATGCCAGGGACCCAGGGGCCCTCCCAGCAGGAGCCTGGGGAAAGGGAACAGGGCTGGGACCCCAGGGAGTTGGGGCGGGGGCCGCCACGCGCGCACCAGCAGCACCCCAGAGCACACTGAGCACTGCAGGGCGAGGGGCGCTCACCAGCAGGGCCCAGAGCGCCCTGGGGACTGCAGGCCGCCTGGGGCGCTCAGCCACAGCCAGCAGGCCAGGCCCAGCACTGCCGAAGGGAGGGGTGCTCATCCCCAGGAACTAAGGAAGCCTGAGCCCCCCGAGGGCCAGGGCGGCTCCCCTCCACACTCAGGGCCGCCCGGAGCACTGCTGGGTGAGGGGCGCTCACCCCCAGAACCCCGAGCAGCCTGAGCACTGGGGGGCTGAGGGAGCTCACCCGCAGCAACCCTGGAGAGTGAGTGCCCGTGGGCCAGGGGCGCTCACCCACAGGGCTCAGAGTCCTGGGCCCCTTTTGGGGAGATGCCCTCAGCCCCAAGTCTCGCTTACCTGGGCCAGGGTGGGACAGTGGTGCCCTTTTCACGGGTCTCAGCAGGTCCTCCATGACGGTGGGGAGATGTCCTCTGCCAAATCCGCCCCGCTCCTGCCCAGGTGGGCGTTGCTCCGCATCCAAGGGTCCCACAGGGTTCTTCCCTGGGGCCCAGAGAGCGCCCGGTGGCGCGTCCCAGGAGATCCCCACAGGCCTTGGAAATTGGCCCCACGTCCACTGGTGCCAGGGACCTCCGCAATCCCGGGCAGGTTGGGGTCACGCACAGGAGCGCAGCCCCATGGGCCAAAAGGCCAGAAAATGGTGTGTCCCGCGGAATGGATCCGGGTCCCCGGTGTCCTGGGAGTTGAGATCCCCTAACAGTGTTCTTGGGGTCGCAGGTTTTGAGCACAAGCCTGCCTGCAGGGCCCCACCAAAGGCCAAAAGCCAGGTGTTTGCCAGGAGGAGCTCTCCACCTTGCTCCAAGTCTCCGGGGTGGCGTCCTCCGCAGGGACTCTTCAGCCCTCAGGCCAAAGAGGGTGTCCCAGCCTGGGAGAGCAAGACCCCAGCCACACAGTTCGCTCCCCAGGCGCCAGGTGGCCTCAGGGCTCAGAGGAGACTGGGCCCTGGCGGGCAAGGGGAACTCCCCGACAGGCCCAGAGGACACTGAGCCCTGGCAGGCGAGGGGCGGGCGCTCACCCACAGGGCCCAGGGCAGACTGAGCACTGGCGAGGGAGGGGCACCACCCACGGGCCCCAGAGGAGACCCACTGGGCACTGCTGGGCGAGGGGCGCTCACCCCTCAGGACCCAGAGGGGACTGAGGGCCGTGGGCGCTCAGCCTGGGGACACAGAGGACACCGGGGACCCGCGGGCAAGGGGCGCTCACCCGAGGGGCCCCAGAGGTCACTGGTCCCTGGCGCGCCAGGGGGGCTAACCCCAGAGGCCCGGGCACACCGAGGACCTGCGGGCGAGGGGCGCTCACCCGCAGGCCCCGGAGGACAAGGAAGCCTGCTGGGCCCCCCCACAAGGCAGGCGGCTCACCCACAGGACCCCGAGGACACTGGCCACTGGCGGGCGAGGGGCGCTCACCCGCAGCACGCAGTGCAGAATGAATGCCAGGGACCCAGGGGCCCTCCCAGCAGGAGCCTGGGGAAAGGGAACAGGGCTGGGACCCCAGGGAGTTGGGGCGGGGGCCGCCACGCGCGCACCAGCAGCACCCCAGAGCACACTGAGCACTGCAGGGCGAGGGGCGCTCACCAGCAGGGCCCAGAGCGCCCTGGGGACTGCAGGCCGCCTGGGGCGCTCAGCCACAGCCAGCAGGCCAGGCCCAGCACTGCTGAAGGGAGGGGTGCTCATCCCCAGGAACTAAGGAAGCCTGAGCCCCCCGAGGGCCAGGGCGGCTCCCCTCCACACTCAGGGCCGCCCGGAGCACTGCTGGGTGAGGGGCGCTCACCCCCAGAACCCCGAGCAGCCTGAGCACTGGGGGGCTGAGGGAGCTCACCCGCAGCAACCCTGGAGAGTGAGTGCCCGTGGGCCAGGGGCGCTCACCCACAGGGCTCAGAGTCCTGGGCCCCTTTTGGGGAGATGCCCTCAGCCCCAAGTCTCGCTTACCTGGGCCAGGGTGGGACAGTGGTGCCCTTTTCACGGGTCTCAGCAGGTCCTCCATGACGGTGGGGAGATGTCCTCTGCCAAATCCGCCCCGCTCCTGCCCAGGTGGGCGTTGCTCCGCATCCAAGGGTCCCACAGGGTTCTTCCCTGGGGCCCAGAGAGCGCCCGGTGGCGCGTCCCAGGAGATCCCCACAGGCCTTGGAAATTGGCCCCACGTCCACTGGTGCCAGGGACCTCCGCAATCCCGGGCAGGTTGGGGTCACGCACAGGAGCGCAGCCCCATGGGCCAAAAGGCCAGAAAATGGTGTGTCCCGCGGAATGGATCCGGGTCCCCGGTGTCCTGGGAGTTGAGATCCCCTAACAGTGTTCTTGGGGTCGCAGGTTTTGAGCACAAGCCTGCCTGCAGGGCCCCACCAAAGGCCAAAAGCCAGGTGTTTGCCAGGAGGAGCTCTCCACCTTGCTCCAAGTCTCCGGGGTGGCGTCCTCCGCAGGGACTCTTCAGCCCTCAGGCCAAAGAGGGTGTCCCAGCCTGGGAGAGCAAGACCCCAGCCACACAGTTCGCTCCCCAGGCGCCAGGTGGCCTCAGGGCTCAGAGGAGACTGGGCCCTGGCGGGCAAGGGGAACTCCCCGACAGGCCCAGAGGACACTGAGCCCTGGCAGGCGAGGGGCGCTCACCCACAGGGCCCAGGGCAGACTGAGCACTGGCGAGGGAGGGGCACCACCCACGGGCCCCAGAGGAGACCCACTGGGCACTGCTGGGCGAGGGGCGCTCACCCCTCAGGACCCAGAGGGGACTGAGGGCCGGGGGCGCTCAGCCTGGGGACACAGAGGACACCGGGGACCCGCGGGCAAGGGGCGCTCACCCGAGGGGCCCCAGAGGTCACTGGTCCCTGGCGCGCCAGGGGGGCTAACCCCAGAGGCCCGGGCACACCGAGGACCTGCGGGCGAGGGGCGCTCACCCGCAGGCCCCGGAGGACAAGGAAGCCTGCTGGGCCCCCCCACAAGGCAGGCGGCTCACCCACAGGACCCCGAGGACACTGGCCACTGGCGGGCGAGGGGCGCTCACCCGCAGCACGCAGTGCAGAATGAATGCCAGGGACCCAGGGGCCCTCCCAGCAGGAGCCTGGGGAAAGGGAACAGGGCTGGGACCCCAGGGAGTTGGGGCGGGGGCCGCCACGCGCGCACCAGCAGCACCCCAGAGCACACTGAGCACTGCAGGGCGAGGGGCGCTCACCAGCAGGGCCCAGAGCGCCCTGGGGACTGCAGGCCGCCTGGGGCGCTCAGCCACAGCCAGCAGGCCAGGCCCAGCACTGCTGAAGGGAGGGGTGCTCATCCCCAGGAACTAAGGAAGCCTGAGCCCCCCGAGGGCCAGGGCGGCTCCCCTCCACACTCAGGGCCGCCCGGAGCACTGCTGGGTGAGGGGCGCTCACCCCCAGAACCCCGAGCAGCCTGAGCACTGGGGGGCTGAGGGAGCTCACCCGCAGCAACCCTGGAGAGTGAGTGCCCGTGGGCCAGGGGCGCTCACCCACAGGGCTCAGAGTCCTGGGCCCCTTTTGGGGAGATGCCCTCAGCCCCAAGTCTCGCTTACCTGGGCCAGGGTGGGACAGTGGTGCCCTTTTCACGGGTCTCAGCAGGTCCTCCATGACGGTGGGGAGATGTCCTCTGCCAAATCCGCCCCGCTCCTGCCCAGGTGGGCGTTGCTCCGCATCCAAGGGTCCCACAGGGTTCTTCCCTGGGGCCCAGAGAGCGCCCGGTGGCGCGTCCCAGGAGATCCCCACAGGCCTTGGAAATTGGCCCCACGTCCACTGGTGCCAGGGACCTCCGCAATCCCGGGCAGGTTGGGGTCACGCACAGGAGCGCAGCCCCATGGGCCAAAAGGCCAGAAAATGGTGTGTCCCGCGGAATGGATCCGGGTCCCCGGTGTCCTGGGAGTTGAGATCCCCTAACAGTGTTCTTGGGGTCGCAGGTTTTGAGCACAAGCCTGCCTGCAGGGCCCCACCAAAGGCCAAAAGCCAGGTGTTTGCCAGGAGGAGCTCTCCACCTTGCTCCAAGTCTCCGGGGTGGCGTCCTCCGCAGGGACTCTTCAGCCCTCAGGCCAAAGAGGGTGTCCCAGCCTGGGAGAGCAAGACCCCAGCCACACAGTTCGCTCCCCAGGCGCCAGGTGGCCTCAGGGCTCAGAGGAGACTGGGCCCTGGCGGGCAAGGGGAACTCCCCGACAGGCCCAGAGGACACTGAGCCCTGGCAGGCGAGGGGCGGGCGCTCACCCACAGGGCCCAGGGCAGACTGAGCACTGGCGAGGGAGGGGCACCACCCACGGGCCCCAGAGGAGACCCACTGGGCACTGCTGGGCGAGGGGCGCTCACCCCTCAGGACCCAGAGGGGACTGAGGGCCGGGGGCGCTCAGCCTGGGGACACAGAGGACACCGGGGACCCGCGGGCAAGGGGCGCTCACCCGAGGGGCCCCAGAGGTCACTGGTCCCTGGCGCGCCAGGGGGGCTAACCCCAGAGGCCCGGGCACACCGAGGACCTGCGGGCGAGGGGCGCTCACCCGCAGGCCCCGGAGGACAAGGAAGCCTGCTGGGCCCCCCCACAAGGCAGGCGGCTCACCCACAGGACCCCGAGGACACTGGCCACTGGCGGGCGAGGGGCGCTCACCCGCAGCACGCAGTGCAGAATGAATGCCAGGGACCCAGGGGCCCTCCCAGCAGGAGCCTGGGGAAAGGGAACAGGGCTGGGACCCCAGGGAGTTGGGGCGGGGGCCGCCACGCGCGCACCAGCAGCACCCCAGAGCACACTGAGCACTGCAGGGCGAGGGGCGCTCACCAGCAGGGCCCAGAGCTCCCTGGGGACTGCAGGCCGCCTGGGGCACTCAGCCACAGCCAGCAGGCCAGGCCCAGCACTGCCGAAGGGAGGGGTGCTCATCCCCAGGAACTAAGGAAGCCTGAGCCCCCCGAGGGCCAGGGCGGCTCCCCTCCACACTCAGGGCCGCCCGGAGCACTGCTGGGTGAGGGGCGCTCACCCCCAGAACCCCGAGCAGCCTGAGCACTGGGGGGCTGAGGGAGCTCACCCGCAGCAACCCTGGAGAGTGAGTGCCCGTGGGCCAGGGGCACTCACCCACAGGGCTCAGAGTCCTGGGCCCCTTTTGGGGAGATGCCCTCAGCCCCAAGTCTCGCTTACCTGGGCCAGGGTGGGACAGTGGTGCCCTTTTCACGGGTCTCAGCAGGTCCTCCATGACGGTGGGGAGATGTCCTCTGCCAAATCTGCCCCGCTCCTGCCCAGGTGGGCGTTGCTCCGCATCCAAGGGTCCCACAGGGTTCTTCCCTGGGGCCCAGAGAGCGCCCGGTGGCGCGTCCCAGGAGATCCCCACAGGCCTTGGAAATTGGCCCCACGTCCACTGGTGCCAGGGACCTCCGCAATCCCGGGCAGGTTGGGGTCACGCACAGGAGCGCAGCCCCATGGGCCAAAAGGCCAGAAAATGGTGTGTCCCGCGGAATGGATCCGGGTCCCTGGTGTCCTGGGAGTTGAGATCCCCTAACAGTGTTCTTGGGGTCGCAGGTTTTGAGCACAAGCCTGCCTGCAGGGCCCCACCAAAGGCCAAAAGCCAGGTGTTTGCCAGGAGGAGCTCTCCACCTTGCTCCAAGTCTCCAGGGTGGCGTCCTCCGCAGGGACTCTTCAGCCCTCAGGCCAAAGAGGGTGTCCCAGCCTGGGAGAGCAAGACCCCAGCCACACAGTTCGCTCCCCAGGCGCCAGGTGGCCTCAGGGCTCAGAGGAGACTGGGCCCTGGCAGGCAAGGGGAACTCCCCGACAGGCCCAGAGGACACTGAGCCCTGGCAGGCGAGGGGCGCTCACCCACAGGGCCCAGGGCAGACTGAGCACTGGCGAGGGAGGGGCACCACCCACGGGCCCCAGAGGAGACCCACTGGGCACTGCTGGGCGAGGGGCGCTCACCCCTCAGGACCCAGAGGGGACTGAGGGCCGGGGGCGCTCAGCCTGGGGACACAGAGGACACCGGGGACCCGCGGGCAAGGGGCGCTCACCCGAGGGGCCCCAGAGGTCACTGGTCCCTGGCGCGCCAGGGGGGCTAACCCCAGAGGCCCGGGCACACCGAGGACCTGCGGGCGAGGGGCGCTCACCCGCAGGCCCCGGAGGACAAGGAAGCCTGCTGGGCCCCCCCACAAGGCAGGCGGCTCACCCACAGGACCCCGAGGACACTGGCCACTGGCGGGCGAGGGGCGCTCACCCGCAGCACGCAGTGCAGAATGAATGCCAGGGACCCAGGGGCCCTCCCAGCAGGAGCCTGGGGAAAGGGAACAGGGCTGGGACCCCAGGGAGTTGGGGCGGGGGCCGCCACGCGCGCACCAGCAGCACCCCAGAGCACACTGAGCACTGCAGGGCGAGGGGCGCTCAACAGCAGGGCCCAGAGCGCCCTGGGGACTGCAGGCCGCCTGGGGCGCTCAGCCACAGCCAGCAGGCCAGGCCCAGCACTGCCGAAGGGAGGGGTGCTCATCCCCAGGAACTAAGGAAGCCTGAGCCCCCCGAGGGCCAGGGAGGCTCCCCTCCACACTCAGGGCCGCCCGGAGCACTGCTGGGTGAGGGGCGCTCACCCCCAGAACCCCGAGCAGCCTGAGCACTGGGGGGCTGAGGGAGCTCACCCGCAGCAACCCTGGAGAGTGAGTGCCCGTGGGCCAGGGGCGCTCACCCACAGGGCTCAGAGTCCTGGGCCCCTTTTGGGGAGATGCCCTCAGCCCCAAGTCTCGCTTACCTGGGCCAGGGTGGGACAGTGGTGCCCTTTTCACGGGTCTCAGCAGGTCCTCCATGAAGGTGGGGAGATGTCCTCTGCCAAATCCGCCCCGCTCCTGCCCAGGTGGGCGTTGCTCCGCATCCAAGGGTCCCACAGGGTTCTTCCCTGGGGCCCAGAGAGCGCCCGGTGTCGCGTCCCAGGAGATCCCCACAGGCCTTGGAAATTGGCCCCATGTCCACTGGTGCCAGGGACCTCCGCAATCCCGGGCAGGTTGGGGTCACGCACAGGAGCGCAGCCCCATGGGCCAAAAGGCCAGAAAATGGTGTGTCCCGCGGAATGGATCCGGGTCCCCGGTGTCCTGGGAGTTGAGATCCCCTAACAGTGTTCTTGGGGTCGCAGGTTTTGAGCACAAGCCTGCCTGCAGGGCCCCACCAAAGGCCAAAAGCCAGGTGTTTGCCAGGAGGAGCTCTCCACCTTGCTCCAAGTCTCCGGGGTGGCGTCCTCCGCAGGGACTCTTCAGCCCTCAGGCCAAAGAGGGTGTCCCAGCCTGGGAGAGCAAGACCCCAGCCACACAGTTCGCTCCCCAGGCGCCAGGTGGCCTCAGGGCTCAGAGGAGACTGGGCCCTGGCGGGCAAGGGGAACTCCCCGACAGGCCCAGAGGACACTGAGCCCTGGCAGGCGAGGGGCGCTCACCCACAGGGCCCAGGGCAGACTGAGCACTGGCGAGGGAGGGGCACCACCCACGGGCCCCAGAGGAGACCCACTGGGCACTGCTGGGCGAGGGGCGCTCACCCCTCAGGACCCAGAGGGGACTGAGGGCCGGGGGCGCTCAGCCTGGGGACACAGAGGACACCGGGGACCCGCGGGCAAGGGGCGCTCACCCGAGGGGCCCCAGAGGTCACTGGTCCCTGGCGCGCCAGGGGGGCTAACCCCAGAGGCCCGGGCACACCGAGGACCTGCGGGCGAGGGGCGCTCACCCGCAGGCCCCGGAGGACAAGGAAGCCTGCTGGGCCCCCCCACAAGGCAGGCGGCTCACCCACAGGACCCCGAGGACACTGGCCACTGGCGGGCGAGGGGCGCTCACCCGCAGCACGCAGTGCAGAATGAATGCCAGGGACCCAGGGGCCCTCCCAGCAGGAGCCTGGGGAAAGGGAACAGGGCTGGGACCCCAGGGAGTTGGGGCGGGGGCCGCCACGCGCGCACCAGCAGCACCCCAGAGCACACTGAGCACTGCAGGGCGAGGGGCGCTCAACAGCAGGGCCCAGAGCGCCCTGGGGACTGCAGGCCGCCTGGGGCGCTCAGCCACAGCCAGCAGGCCAGGCCCAGCACTGCCGAAGGGAGGGGTGCTCATCCCCAGGAACTAAGGAAGCCTGAGCCCCCCGAGGGCCAGGGCGGCTCCCCTCCACACTCAGGGCCGCCCGGAGCACTGCTGGGTGAGGGGCGCTCACCCCCAGAACCCCGAGCAGCCTGAGCACTGGGGGGCTGAGGGAGCTCACCCGCAGCAACCCTGGAGAGTGAGTGCCCGTGGGCCAGGGGCGCTCACCCACAGGGCTCAGAGTCCTGGGCCCCTTTTGGGGAGATGCCCTCAGCCCCAAGTCTCGCTTACCTGGGCCAGGGTGGGACAGTGGTGCCCTTTTCACGGGTCTCAGCAGGTCCTCCATGACGGTGGGGAGATGTCCTCTGCCAAATCCGCCCCGCTCCTGCCCAGGTGGGCGTTGCTCCGCATCCAAGGGTCCCACAGGGTTCTTCCCTGGGGCCCAGAGAGCGCCCGGTGGCGCGTCCCAGGAGATCCCCACAGGCCTTGGAAATTGGCCCCACGTCCACTGGTGCCAGGGACCTCCGCAATCCCGGGCAGGTTGGGGTCACGCACAGGAGCGCAGCCCCATGGGCCAAAAGGCCAGAAAATGGTGTGTCCCGCGGAATGGATCCGGGTCCCCGGTGTCCTGGGAGTTGAGATCCCCTAACAGTGTTCTTGGGGTCGCAGGTTTTGAGCACAAGCCTGCCTGCAGGGCCCCACCAAAGGCCAAAAGCCAGGTGTTTGCCAGGAGGAGCTCTCCACCTTGCTCCAAGTCTCCGGGGTGGCGTCCTCCGCAGGGACTCTTCAGCCCTCAGGCCAAAGAGGGTGTCCCAGCCTGGGAGAGCAAGACCCCAGCCACACAGTTCGCTCCCCAGGCGCCAGGTGGCCTCAGGGCTCAGAGGAGACTGGGCCCTGGCGGGCAAGGGGAACTCCCCGACAGGCCCAGAGGACACTGAGCCCTGGCAGGCGAGGGGCGGGCGCTCACCCACAGGGCCCAGGGCAGACTGAGCACTGGCGAGGGAGGGGCACCACCCACGGGCCCCAGAGGAGACCCACTGGGCACTGCTGGGCGAGGGGCGCTCACCCCTCAGGACCCAGAGGGGACTGAGGGCCGGGGGCGCTCAGCCTGGGGACACAGAGGACACCGGGGACCCGCGGGCAAGGGGCGCTCACCCGAGGGGCCCCAGAGGTCACTGGTCCCTGGCGCGCCAGGGGGGCTAACCCCAGAGGCCCGGGCACACCGAGGACCTGCGGGCGAGGGGCGCTCACCCGCAGGCCCCGGAGGACAAGGAAGCCTGCTGGGCCCCCCCACAAGGCAGGCGGCTCACCCACAGGACCCCGAGGACACTGGCCACTGGCGGGCGAGGGGCGCTCACCCGCAGCACGCAGTGCAGAATGAATGCCAGGGACCCAGGGGCCCTCCCAGCAGGAGCCTGGGGAAAGGGAACAGGGCTGGGACCCCAGGGAGTTGGGGCGGGGGCCGCCACGCGCGCACCAGCAGCACCCCAGAGCACACTGAGCACTGCAGGGCGAGGGGCGCTCACCAGCAGGGCCCAGAGCTCCCTGGGGACTGCAGGCCGCCTGGGGCACTCAGCCACAGCCAGCAGGCCAGGCCCAGCACTGCCGAAGGGAGGGGTGCTCATCCCCAGGAACTAAGGAAGCCTGAGCCCCCCGAGGGCCAGGGCGGCTCCCCTCCACACTCAGGGCCGCCCGGAGCACTGCTGGGTGAGGGGCGCTCACCCCCAGAACCCCGAGCAGCCTGAGCACTGGGGGGCTGAGGGAGCTCACCCGCAGCAACCCTGGAGAGTGAGTGCCCGTGGGCCAGGGGCACTCACCCACAGGGCTCAGAGTCCTGGGCCCCTTTTGGGGAGATGCCCTCAGCCCCAAGTCTCGCTTACCTGGGCCAGGGTGGGACAGTGGTGCCCTTTTCACGGGTCTCAGCAGGTCCTCCATGACGGTGGGGAGATGTCCTCTGCCAAATCTGCCCCGCTCCTGCCCAGGTGGGCGTTGCTCCGCATCCAAGGGTCCCACAGGGTTCTTCCCTGGGGCCCAGAGAGCGCCCGGTGGCGCGTCCCAGGAGATCCCCACAGGCCTTGGAAATTGGCCCCACGTCCACTGGTGCCAGGGACCTCCGCAATCCCGGGCAGGTTGGGGTCACGCACAGGAGCGCAGCCCCATGGGCCAAAAGGCCAGAAAATGGTGTGTCCCGCGGAATGGATCCGGGTCCCTGGTGTCCTGGGAGTTGAGATCCCCTAACAGTGTTCTTGGGGTCGCAGGTTTTGAGCACAAGCCTGCCTGCAGGGCCCCACCAAAGGCCAAAAGCCAGGTGTTTGCCAGGAGGAGCTCTCCACCTTGCTCCAAGTCTCCGGGGTGGCATCCTCCGCAGGGACTCTTCAGCCCTCAGGCCAAAGAGGGTGTCCCAGCCTGGGAGAGCAAGACCCCAGCCACACAGTTCGCTCCCCAGGCGCCAGGTGGCCTCAGGGCTCAGAGGAGACTGGGCCCTGGCGGGCAAGGGGAACTCCCCGACAGGCCCAGAGGACACTGAGCCCTGGCAGGCGAGGGGCGCTCACCCACAGGGCCCAGGGCAGACTGAGCACTGGCGAGGGAGGGGCACCACCCACGGGCCCCAGAGGAGACCCACTGGGCACTGCTGGGCGAGGGGCGCTCACCCCTCAGGACCCAGAGGGGACTGAGGGCCGGGGGCGCTCAGCCTGGGGACACAGAGGACACCGGGGACCCGCGGGCAAGGGGCGCTCACCCGAGGGGCCCCAGAGGTCACTGGTCCCTGGCGCGCCAGGGGGGCTAACCCCAGAGGCCCGGGCACACCGAGGACCTGCGGGCGAGGGGCGCTCACCCGCAGGCCCCGGAGGACAAGGAAGCCTGCTGGGCCCCCCCACAAGGCAGGCGGCTCACCCACAGGACCCCGAGGACACTGGCCACTGGCGGGCGAGGGGCGCTCACCCGCAGCACGCAGTGCAGAATGAATGCCAGGGACCCAGGGGCCCTCCCAGCAGGAGCCTGGGGAAAGGGAACAGGGCTGGGACCCCAGGGAGTTGGGGCGGGGGCCGCCACGCGCGCACCAGCAGCACCCCAGAGCACACTGAGCACTGCAGGGCGAGGGGCGCTCACCAGCAGGGCCCAGAGCGTCCTGGGGACTGCAGGCCGCCTGGGGCGCTCAGCCACAGCCAGCAGGCCAGGCCCAGCACTGCCGAAGGGAGGGGTGCTCATCCCCAGGAACTAAGGAAGCCTGAGCCCCCCGAGGGCCAGGGCGGCTCCCCTCCACACTCAGGGCCGCCCGGAGCACTGCTGGGTGAGGGGCGCTCACCCCCAGAACCCCGAGCAGCCTGAGCACTGGGGGGCTGAGGGAGCTCACCCGCAGCAACCCTGGAGAGTGAGTGCCCGTGGGCCAGGGGCGCTCACCCACAGGGCTCAGAGTCCTGGGCCCCTTTTGGGGAGATGCCCTCAGCCCCAAGTCTCGCTTACCTGGGCCAGGGTGGGACAGTGGTGCCCTTTTCACGGGTCTCAGCAGGTCCTCCATGAAGGTGGGGAGATGTCCTCTGCCAAATCCGCCCCGCTCCTGCCCAGGTGGGCGTTGCTCCGCATCCAAGGGTCCCACAGGGTTCTTCCCTGGGGCCCAGAGAGCGCCCGGTGTCGCGTCCCAGGAGATCCCCACAGGCCTTGGAAATTGGCCCCATGTCCACTGGTGCCAGGGACCTCCGCAATCCCGGGCAGGTTGGGGTCACGCACAGGAGCGCAGCCCCATGGGCCAAAAGGCCAGAAAATGGTGTGTCCCGCGGAATGGATCCGGGTCCCCGGTGTCCTGGGAGTTGAGATCCCCTAACAGTGTTCTTGGGGTCGCAGGTTTTGAGCACAAGCCTGCCTGCAGGGCCCCACCAAAGGCCAAAAGCCAGGTGTTTGCCAGGAGGAGCTCTCCACCTTGCTCCAAGTCTCCGGGGTGGCGTCCTCCGCAGGGACTCTTCAGCCCTCAGGCCAAAGAGGGTGTCCCAGCCTGGGAGAGCAAGACCCCAGCCACACAGTTCGCTCCCCAGGCGCCAGGTGGCCTCAGGGCTCAGAGGAGACTGGGCCCTGGCGGGCAAGGGGAACTCCCCGACAGGCCCAGAGGACACTGAGCCCTGGCAGGCGAGGGGCGGGCGCTCACCCACAGGGCCCAGGGCAGACTGAGCACTGGCGAGGGAGGGGCACCACCCACGGGCCCCAGAGGAGACCCACTGGGCACTGCTGGGCGAGGGGCGCTCACCCCTCAGGACCCAGAGGGGACTGAGGGCCGGGGGCGCTCAGCCTGGGGACACAGAGGACACCGGGGACCCGCGGGCAAGG
Organism: Marmota flaviventris; assembly: GCF_047511675.1. NCBI lineage: Eukaryota > Metazoa > Chordata > Mammalia > Rodentia > Sciuridae > Marmota > Marmota flaviventris. Next base: position 31,798,454 of record NC_092514.1, read on the forward strand.
GGCGCTCACCCGAGGGGCCCCAGAGGTCACTGGTCCCTGGCGCGCCAGGGGGGCTAACCCCAGAGGCCCGGGCACACCGAGGACCTGCGGGCGAGGGGCGCTCACCCGCAGGCCCCGGAGGACAAGGAAGCCTGCTGGGCCCCCCCACAAGGCAGGCGGCTCACCCACAGGACCCCGAGGACACTGGCCACTGGCGGGCGAGGGGCGCTCACCCGCAGCACGCAGTGCAGAATGAATGCCAGGGACCCAGGGGCCCTCCCAGCAGGAGCCTGGGGAAAGGGAACAGGGCTGGGACCCCAGGGAGTTGGGGCGGGGGCCGCCACGCGCGCACCAGCAGCACCCCAGAGCACACTGAGCACTGCAGGGCGAGGGGCGCTCAACAGCAGGGCCCAGAGCGCCCTGGGGACTGCAGGCCGCCTGGGGCGCTCAGCCACAGCCAGCAGGCCAGGCCCAGCACTGCCGAAGGGAGGGGTGCTCATCCCCAGGAACTAAGGAAGCCTGAGCCCCCCGAGGGCCAGGGCGGCTCCCCTCCACACTCAGGGCCGCCCGGAGCACTGCTGGGTGAGGGGCGCTCACCCCCAGAACCCCGAGCAGCCTGAGCACTGGGGGGCTGAGGGAGCTCACCCGCAGCAACCCTGGAGAGTGAGTGCCCGTGGGCCAGGGGCGCTCACCCACAGGGCTCAGAGTCCTGGGCCCCTTTTGGGGAGATGCCCTCAGCCCCAAGTCTCGCTTACCTGGGCCAGGGTGGGACAGTGGTGCCCTTTTCACGGGTCTCAGCAGGTCCTCCATGACGGTGGGGAGATGTCCTCTGCCAAATCCGCCCCGCTCCTGCCCAGGTGGGCGTTGCTCCGCATCCAAGGGTCCCACAGGGTTCTTCCCTGGGGCCCAGAGAGCGCCCGGTGGCGCGTCCCAGGAGATCCCCACAGGCCTTGGAAATTGGCCCCACGTCCACTGGTGCCAGGGACCTCCGCAATCCCGGGCAGGTTGGGGTCACGCACAGGAGCGCAGCCCCATGGGCCAAAAGGCCAGAAAATGGTGTGTCCCGCGGAATGGATCCGGGTCCCCGGTGTCCTGGGAGTTGAGATCCCCTAACAGTGTTCTTGGGGTCGCAGGTTTTGAGCACAAGCCTGCCTGCAGGGCCCCACCAAAGGCCAAAAGCCAGGTGTTTGCCAGGAGGAGCTCTCCACCTTGCTCCAAGTCTCCGGGGTGGCGTCCTCCGCAGGGACTCTTCAGCCCTCAGGCCAAAGAGGGTGTCCCAGCCTGGGAGAGCAAGACCCCAGCCACACAGTTCGCTCCCCAGGCGCCAGGTGGCCTCAGGGCTCAGAGGAGACTGGGCCCTGGCGGGCAAGGGGAACTCCCCGACAGGCCCAGAGGACACTGAGCCCTGGCAGGCGAGGGGCGGGCGCTCACCCACAGGGCCCAGGGCAGACTGAGCACTGGCGAGGGAGGGGCACCACCCACGGGCCCCAGAGGAGACCCACTGGGCACTGCTGGGCGAGGGGCGCTCACCCCTCAGGACCCAGAGGGGACTGAGGGCCGGGGGCGCTCAGCCTGGGGACACAGAGGACACCGGGGACCCGCGGGCAAGGGGCGCTCACCCGAGGGGCCCCAGAGGTCACTGGTCCCTGGCGCGCCAGGGGGGCTAACCCCAGAGGCCCGGGCACACCGAGGACCTGCGGGCGAGGGGCGCTCACCCGCAGGCCCCGGAGGACAAGGAAGCCTGCTGGGCCCCCCCACAAGGCAGGCGGCTCACCCACAGGACCCCGAGGACACTGGCCACTGGCGGGCGAGGGGCGCTCACCCGCAGCACGCAGTGCAGAATGAATGCCAGGGACCCAGGGGCCCTCCCAGCAGGAGCCTGGGGAAAGGGAACAGGGCTGGGACCCCAGGGAGTTGGGGCGGGGGCCGCCACGCGCGCACCAGCAGCACCCCAGAGCACACTGAGCACTGCAGGGCGAGGGGCGCTCACCAGCAGGGCCCAGAGCTCCCTGGGGACTGCAGGCCGCCTGGGGCACTCAGCCACAGCCAGCAGGCCAGGCCCAGCACTGCCGAAGGGAGGGGTGCTCATCCCCAGGAACTAAGGAAGCCTGAGCCCCCCGAGGGCCAGGGCGGCTCCCCTCCACACTCAGGGCCGCCCGGAGCACTGCTGGGTGAGGGGCGCTCACCCCCAGAACCCCGAGCAGCCTGAGCACTGGGGGGCTGAGGGAGCTCACCCGCAGCAACCCTGGAGAGTGAGTGCCCGTGGGCCAGGGGCACTCACCCACAGGGCTCAGAGTCCTGGGCCCCTTTTGGGGAGATGCCCTCAGCCCCAAGTCTCGCTTACCTGGGCCAGGGTGGGACAGTGGTGCCCTTTTCACGGGTCTCAGCAGGTCCTCCATGACGGTGGGGAGATGTCCTCTGCCAAATCTGCCCCGCTCCTGCCCAGGTGGGCGTTGCTCCGCATCCAAGGGTCCCACAGGGTTCTTCCCTGGGGCCCAGAGAGCGCCCGGTGGCGCGTCCCAGGAGATCCCCACAGGCCTTGGAAATTGGCCCCACGTCCACTGGTGCCAGGGACCTCCGCAATCCCGGGCAGGTTGGGGTCACGCACAGGAGCGCAGCCCCATGGGCCAAAAGGCCAGAAAATGGTGTGTCCCGCGGAATGGATCCGGGTCCCCGGTGTCCTGGGAGTTGAGATCCCCTAACAGTGTTCTTGGGGTCGCAGGTTTTGAGCACAAGCCTGCCTGCAGGGCCCCACCAAAGGCCAAAAGCCAGGTGTTTGCCAGGAGGAGCTCTCCACCTTGCTCCAAGTCTCCAGGGTGGCGTCCTCCGCAGGGACTCTTCAGCCCTCAGGCCAAAGAGGGTGTCCCAGCCTGGGAGAGCAAGACCCCAGCCACACAGTTCGCTCCCCAGGCGCCAGGTGGCCTCAGGGCTCAGAGGAGACTGGGCCCTGGCGGGCAAGGGGAACTCCCCGACAGGCCCAGAGGACACTGAGCCCTGGCAGGCGAGGGGCGCTCACCCACAGGGCCCAGGGCAGACTGAGCACTGGCGAGGGAGGGGCACCACCCACGGGCCCCAGAGGAGACCCACTGGGCACTGCTGGGCGAGGGGCGCTCACCCCTCAGGACCCAGAGGGGACTGAGGGCCGGGGGCGCTCAGCCTGGGGACACAGAGGACACCGGGGACCCGCGGGCAAGGGGCGCTCACCCGAGGGGCCCCAGAGGTCACTGGTCCCTGGCGCGCCAGGGGGGCTAACCCCAGAGGCCCGGGCACACCGAGGACCTGCGGGCGAGGGGCGCTCACCCGCAGGCCCCGGAGGACAAGGAAGCCTGCTGGGCCCCCCCACAAGGCAGGCGGCTCACCCACAGGACCCCGAGGACACTGGCCACTGGCGGGCGAGGGGCGCTCACCCGCAGCACGCAGTGCAGAATGAATGCCAGGGACCCAGGGGCCCTCCCAGCAGGAGCCTGGGGAAAGGGAACAGGGCTGGGACCCCAGGGAGTTGGGGCGGGGGCCGCCACGCGCGCACCAGCAGCACCCCAGAGCACACTGAGCACTGCAGGGCGAGGGGCGCTCACCAGCAGGGCCCAGAGCGCCCTGGGGACTGCAGGCCGCCTGGGGCGCTCAGCCACAGCCAGCAGGCCAGGCCCAGCACTGCCGAAGGGAGGGGTGCTCATACCAAGGAACTAAGGAAGCCTGAGCCCCCCGAGGGCCAGGGCGGCTCCCCTCCACACTCAGGGCCGCCCGGAGCACTGCTGGGTGAGGGGCGCTCACCCCCAGAACCCCGAGCAGCCTGAGCACTGGGGGGCTGAGGGAGCTCACCCGCAGCAACCCTGGAGAGTGAGTGCCCGTGGGCCAGGGGCGCTCACCCACAGGGCTCAGAGTCCTGGGCCCCTTTTGGGGAGATGCCCTCAGCCCCAAGTCTCGCTTACCTGGGCCAGGGTGGGACAGTGGTGCCCTTTTCACGGGTCTCAGCAGGTCCTCCATGACGGTGGGGAGATGTCCTCTGCCAAATCCGCCCCGCTCCTGCCCAGGTGGGCGTTGCTCCGCATCCAAGGGTCCCACAGGGTTCTTCCCTGGGGCCCAGAGAGCGCCCGGTGGCGCGTCCCAGGAGATCCCCACAGGCCTTGGAAATTGGCCCCACGTCCACTGGTGCCAGGGACCTCCGCAATCCCGGGCAGGTTGGGGTCACGCACAGGAGCGCAGCCCCATGGGCCAAAAGGCCAGAAAATGGTGTGTCCCGCGGAATGGATCCGGGTCCCTGGTGTCCTGGGAGTTGAGATCCCCTAACAGTGTTCTTGGGGTCGCAGGTTTTGAGCACAAGCCTGCCTGCAGGGCCCCACCAAAGGCCAAAAGCCAGGTGTTTGCCAGGAGGAGCTCTCCACCTTGCTCCAAGTCTCCGGGGTGGCGTCCTCCGCAGGGACTCTTCAGCCCTCAGGCCAAAGAGGGTGTCCCAGCCTGGGAGAGCAAGACCCCAGCCACACAGTTCGCTCCCCAGGCGCCAGGTGGCCTCAGGGCTCAGAGGAGACTGGGCCCTGGCGGGCAAGGGGAACTCCCCGACAGGCCCAGAGGACACTGAGCCCTGGCAGGCGAGGGGCGCTCACCCACAGGGCCCAGGGCAGACTGAGCACTGGCGAGGGAGGGGCACCACCCACGGGCCCCAGAGGAGACCCACTGGGCACTGCTGGGCGAGGGGCGCTCACCCCTCAGGACCCAGAGGGGACTGAGGGCCGGGGGCGCTCAGCCTGGGGACACAGAGGACACCGGGGACCCGCGGGCAAGGGGCGCTCACCCGAGGGGCCCCAGAGGTCACTGGTCCCTGGCGCGCCAGGGGGGCTAACCCCAGAGGCCCGGGCACACCGAGGACCTGCGGGCGAGGGGCGCTCACCCGCAGGCCCCGGAGGACAAGGAAGCCTGCTGGGCCCCCCCACAAGGCAGGCGGCTCACCCACAGGACCCCGAGGACACTGGCCACTGGCGGGCGAGGGGCGCTCACCCGCAGCACGCAGTGCAGAATGAATGCCAGGGACCCAGGGGCCCTCCCAGCAGGAGCCTGGGGAAAGGGAACAGGGCTGGGACCCCAGGGAGTTGGGGCGGGGGCCGCCACGCGCGCACCAGCAGCACCCCAGAGCACACTGAGCACTGCAGGGCGAGGGGCGCTCACCAGCAGGGCCCAGAGCGTCCTGGGGACTGCAGGCCGCCTGGGGCGCTCAGCCACAGCCAGCAGGCCAGGCCCAGCACTGCCGAAGGGAGGGGTGCTCATCCCCAGGAACTAAGGAAGCCTGAGCCCCCCGAGGGCCAGGGCGGCTCCCCTCCACACTCAGGGCCGCCCGGAGCACTGCTGGGTGAGGGGCGCTCACCCCCAGAACCCCGAGCAGCCTGAGCACTGGGGGGCTGAGGGAGCTCACCCGCAGCAACCCTGGAGAGTGAGTGCCCTTGGGCCAGGGGCGCTCACCCACAGGGCTCAGAGTCCTGGGCCCCTTTTGGGGAGATGCCCTCAGCCCCAAGTCTCGCTTACCTGGGCCAGGGTGGGACAGTGGTGCCCTTTTCACGGGTCTCAGCAGGTCCTCCATGAAGGTGGGGAGATGTCCTCTGCCAAATCCGCCCCGCTCCTGCCCAGGTGGGCGTTGCTCCGCATCCAAGGGTCCCACAGGGTTCTTCCCTGGGGCCCAGAGAGCGCCCGGTGGCGCGTCCCAGGAGATCCCCACAGGCCTTGGAAATTGGCCCCATGTCCACTGGTGCCAGGGACCTCCGCAATCCCGGGCAGGTTGGGGTCACGCACAGGAGCGCAGCCCCATGGGCCAAAAGGCCAGAAAATGGTGTGTCCCGCGGAATGGATCCGGGTCCCCGGTGTCCTGGGAGTTGAGATCCCCTAACAGTGTTCTTGGGGTCGCAGGTTTTGAGCACAAGCCTGCCTGCAGGGCCCCACCAAAGGCCAAAAGCCAGGTGTTTGCCAGGAGGAGCTCTCCACCTTGCTCCAAGTCTCCGGGGTGGCGTCCTCCGCAGGGACTCTTCAGCCCTCAGGCCAAAGAGGGTGTCCCAGCCTGGGAGAGCAAGACCCCAGCCACACAGTTCGCTCCCCAGGCGCCAGGTGGCCTCAGGGCTCAGAGGAGACTGGGCCCTGGCGGGCAAGGGGAACTCCCCGACAGGCCCAGAGGACACTGAGCCCTGGCAGGCGAGGGGCGGGCGCTCACCCACAGGGCCCAGGGCAGACTGAGCACTGGCGAGGGAGGGGCACCACCCACGGGCCCCAGAGGAGACCCACTGGGCACTGCTGGGCGAGGGGCGCTCACCCCTCAGGACCCAGAGGGGACTGAGGGCCGGGGGCGCTCAGCCTGGGGACACAGAGGACACCGGGGACCCGCGGGCAAGGGGCGCTCACCCGAGGGGCCCCAGAGGTCACTGGTCCCTGGCGCGCCAGGGGGGCTAACCCCAGAGGCCCGGGCACACCGAGGACCTGCGGGCGAGGGGCGCTCACCCGCAGGCCCCGGAGGACAAGGAAGCCTGCTGGGCCCCCCCACAAGGCAGGCGGCTCACCCACAGGACCCCGAGGACACTGGCCACTGGCGGGCGAGGGGCGCTCACCCGCAGCACGCAGTGCAGAATGAATGCCAGGGACCCAGGGGCCCTCCCAGCAGGAGCCTGGGGAAAGGGAACAGGGCTGGGACCCCAGGGAGTTGGGGCGGGGGCCGCCACGCGCGCACCAGCAGCACCCCAGAGCACACTGAGCACTGCAGGGCGAGGGGCGCTCACCAGCAGGGCCCAGAGCGCCCTGGGGACTGCAGGCCGCCTGGGGCGCTCAGCCACAGCCAGCAGGCCAGGCCCAGCACTGCCGAAGGGAGGGGTGCTCATCCCCAGGAACTAAGGAAGCCTGAGCCCCCCGAGGGCCAGGGCGGCTCCCCTCCACACTCAGGGCCGCCCGGAGCACTGCTGGGTGAGGGGCGCTCACCCCCAGAACCCCGAGCAGCCTGAGCACTGGGGGGCTGAGGGAGCTCACCCGCAGCAACCCTGGAGAGTGAGTGCCCGTGGGCCAGGGGCACTCACCCACAGGGCTCAGAGTCCTGGGCCCCTTTTGGGGAGATGCCCTCAGCCCCAAGTCTCGCTTACCTGGGCCAGGGTGGGACAGTGGTGCCCTTTTCACGGGTCTCAGCAGGTCCTCCATGACGGTGGGGAGATGTCCTCTGCCAAATCCGCCCCGCTCCTGCCCAGGTGGGCGTTGCTCCGCATCCAAGGGTCCCACAGGGTTCTTCCCTGGGGCCCAGAGAGCGCCCGGTGGCGCGTCCCAGGAGATCCCCACAGGCCTTGGAAATTGGCCCCACGTCCACTGGTGCCAGGGACCTCCGCAATCCCGGGCAGGTTGGGGTCACGCACAGGAGCGCAGCCCCATGGGCCAAAAGGCCAGAAAATGGTGTGTCCCGCGGAATGGATCCGGGTCCCTGGTGTCCTGGGAGTTGAGATCCCCTAACAGTGTTCTTGGGGTCGCAGGTTTTGAGCACAAGCCTGCCTGCAGGGCCCCACCAAAGGCCAAAAGCCAGGTGTTTGCCAGGAGGAGCTCTCCACCTTGCTCCAAGTCTCCGGGGTGGCGTCCTCCGCAGGGACTCTTCAGCCCTCAGGCCAAAGAGGGTGTCCCAGCCTGGGAGAGCAAGACCCCAGCCACACAGTTCGCTCCCCAGGCGCCAGGTGGCCTCAGGGCTCAGAGGAGACTGGGCCCTGGCGGGCAAGGGGAACTCCCCGACAGGCCCAGAGGACACTGAGCCCTGGCAGGCGAGGGGCGGGCGCTCACCCACAGGGCCCAGGGCAGACTGAGCACTGGCGAGGGAGGGGCACCACCCACGGGCCCCAGAGGAGACCCACTGGGCACTGCTGGGCGAGGGGCGCTCACCCCTCAGGACCCAGAGGGGACTGAGGGCCGGGGGCGCTCAGCCTGGGGACACAGAGGACACCGGGGACCCGCGGGCAAGGGGCGCTCACCCGAGGGGCCCCAGAGGTCACTGGTCCCTGGCGCGCCAGGGGGGCTAACCCCAGAGGCCCGGGCACACCGAGGACCTGCGGGCGAGGGGCGCTCACCCGCAGGCCCCGGAGGACAAGGAAGCCTGCTGGGCCCCCCCACAAGGCAGGCGGCTCACCCACAGGACCCCGAGGACACTGGCCACTGGCGGGCGAGGGGCGCTCACCCGCAGCACGCAGTGCAGAATGAATGCCAGGGACCCAGGGGCCCTCCCAGCAGGAGCCTGGGGAAAGGGAACAGGGCTGGGACCCCAGGGAGTTGGGGCGGGGGCCGCCACGTGCGCACCAGCAGCACCCCAGAGCACACTGAGCACTGCAGGGCGAGGGGCGCTCACCAGCAGGGCCCAGAGCGCCCTGGGGACTGCAGGCCGCCTGGGGCGCTCAGCCACAGCCAGCAGGCCAGGCCCAGCACTGCCGAAGGGAGGGGTGCTCATCCCCAGGAACTAAGGAAGCCTGAGCCCCCCGAGGGCCAGGGCGGCTCCCCTCCACACTCAGGGCCGCCCGGAGCACTGCTGGGTGAGGGGCGCTCACCCCCAGAACCCCGAGCAGCCTGAGCACTGGGGGGCTGAGGGAGCTCACCCGCAGCAACCCTGGAGAGTGAGTGCCCGTGGGCCAGGGGCGCTCACCCACAGGGCTCAGAGTCCTGGGCCCCTTTTGGGGAGATGCCCTCAGCCCCAAGTCTCGCTTACCTGGGCCAGGGTGGGACAGTGGTGCCCTTTTCACGGGTCTCAGCAGGTCCTCCATGACGGTGGGGAGATGTCCTCTGCCAAATCCGCCCCGCTCCTGCCCAGGTGGGCATTGCTCCGCATCCAAGGGTCCCACAGGGTTCTTCCCTGGGGCCCAGAGAGCGCCCGGTGGCGCGTCCCAGGAGATCCCCACAGGCCTTGGAAATTGGCCCCACGTCCACTGGTGCCAGGGACCTCCGCAATCCCGGGCAGGTTGGGGTCACGCACAGGAGCGCAGCCCCATGGGCCAAAAGGCCAGAAAATGGTGTGTCCCGCGGAATGGATCCGGGTCCCTGGTGTCCTGGGAGTTGAGATCCCCTAACAGTGTTCTTGGGGTCGCAGGTTTTGAGCACAAGCCTGCCTGCAGGGCCCCACCAAAGGCCAAAAGCCAGGTGTTTGCCAGGAGGAGCTCTCCACCTTGCTCCAAGTCTCCGGGGTGGCGTCCTCCGCAGGGACTCTTCAGCCCTCAGGCCAAAGAGGGTGTCCCAGCCTGGGAGAGCAAGACCCCAGCCACACAGTTCGCTCCCCAGGCGCCAGGTGGCCTCAGGGCTCAGAGGAGACTGGGCCCTGGCGGGCAAGGGGAACTCCCCGACAGGCCCAGAGGACACTGAGCCCTGGCAGGCGAGGGGCGGGCGCTCACCCACAGGGCCCAGGGCAGACTGAGCACTGGCGAGGGAGGGGCACCACCCACGGGCCCCAGAGGAGACCCACTGGGCACTGCTGGGCGAGGGGCGCTCACCCCTCAGGACCCAGAGGGGACTGAGGGCCGGGGGCGCTCAGCCTGGGGACACAGAGGACACCGGGGACCCGCGGGCAAGGGGCGCTCACCCGAGGGGCCCCAGAGGTCACTGGTCCCTGGCGCGCCAGGGGGGCTAACCCCAGAGGCCCGGGCACACCGAGGACCTGCGGGCGAGGGGCGCTCACCCGCAGGCCCCGGAGGACAAGGAAGCCTGCTGGGCCCCCCCACAAGGCAGGCGGCTCACCCACAGGACCCCGAGGACACTGGCCACTGGCGGGCGAGGGGCACTCACCCGCAGCACGCAGTGCAGAATGAATGCCAGGGACCCAGGGGCCCTCCCAGCAGGAGCCTGGGGAAAGGGAACAGGGCTGGGACCCCAGGGAGTTGGGGCGGGGGCCGCCACGCGCGCACCAGCAGCACCCCAGAGCACACTGAGCACTGCAGGGCGAGGGGCGCTCACCAGCAGGGCCCAGAGCGCCCTGGGGACTGCAGGCCGCCTGGGGCGCTCAGCCACAGCCAGCAGGCCAGGCCCAGCACTGCCGAAGGGAGGGGTGCTCATCCCCAGGAACTAAGGAAGCCTGAGCCCCCCGAGGGCCAGGGCGGCTCCCCTCCACACTCAGGGCCGCCCGGAGCACTGCTGGGTGAGGGGCGCTCACCCCCAGAACCCCGAGCAGCCTGAGCACTGGGGGGCTGAGGGAGCTCACCCGCAGCAACCCTGGAGAGTGAGTGCCCGTGGGCCAGGGGCGCTCACCCACAGGGCTCAGAGTCCTGGGCCCCTTTTGGGGAGATGCCCTCAGCCCCAAGTCTCGCTTACCTGGGCCAGGGTGGGACAGTGGTGCCCTTTTCACGGGTCTCAGCAGGTCCTCCATGAAGGTGGGGAGATGTCCTCTGCCAAATCCGCCCCGCTCCTGCCCAGGTGGGCGTTGCTCCGCATCCAAGGGTCCCACAGGGTTCTTCCCTGGGGCCCAGAGAGCGCCCGGTGGCGCGTCCCAGGAGATCCCCACAGGCCTTGGAAATTGGCCCCACGTCCACTGGTGCCAGGGACCTCCGCAATCCCGGGCAGGTTGGGGTCACGCACAGGAGCGCAGCCCCATGGGCCAAAAGGCCAGAAAATGGTGTGTCCCGCGGAATGGATCCGGGTCCCTGGTGTCCTGGGAGTTGAGATCCCCTAACAGTGTTCTTGGGGTCGCAGGTTTTGAGCACAAGCCTGCCTGCAGGGCCCCACCAAAGGCCAAAAGCCAGGTGTTTGCCAGGAGGAGCTCTCCACCTTGCTCCAAGTCTCCGGGGTGGCGTCCTCCGCAGGGACTCTTCAGCCCTCAGGCCAAAGAGGGTGTCCCAGCCTGGGAGAGCAAGACCCCAGCCACACAGTTCGCTCCCCAGGCGCCAGGTGGCCTCAGGGCTCAGAGGAGACTGGGCCCTGGCGGGCAAGGGGAACTCCCCGACAGGCCCAGAGGACACTGAGCCCTGGCAGGCGAGGGGCGCTCACCCACAGGGCCCAGGGCAGACTGAGCACTGGCGAGGGAGGGGCACCACCCACGGGCCCCAGAGGAGACCCACTGGGCACTGCTGGGCGAGGGGCGCTCACCCCTCAGGACCCAGAGGGGACTGAGGGCCGGGGGCGCTCAGCCTGGGGACACAGAGGACACCGGGGACCCGCGGGCAAGGGGCGCTCACCCGAGGGGCCCCAGAGGTCACTGGTCCCTGGCGCGCCAGGGGGGCTAACCCCAGAGGCCCGGGCACACCGAGGACCTGCGGGCGAGGGGCGCTCACCCGCAGGCCCCGGAGGACAAGGAAGCCTGCTGGGCCCCCCCACAAGGCAGGCGGCTCACCCACAGGACCCCGAGGACACTGGCCACTGGCGGGCGAGGGGCGCTCACCCGCAGCACGCAGTGCAGAATGAATGCCAGGGACCCAGGGGCCCTCCCAGCAGGAGCCTGGGGAAAGGGAACAGGGCTGGGACCCCAGGGAGTTGGGGCGGGGGCCGCCACGCGCGCACCAGCAGCACCCCAGAGCACACTGAGCACTGCAGGGCGAGGGGCGCTCACCAGCAGGGCCCAGAGCGTCCTGGGGACTGCAGGCCGCCTGGGGCGCTCAGCCACAGCCAGCAGGCCAGGCCCAGCACTGCCGAAGGGAGGGGTGCTCATCCCCAGGAACTAAGGAAGCCTGAGCCCCCCGAGGGCCAGGGCGGCTCCCCTCCACACTCAGGGCCGCCCGGAGCACTGCTGGGTGAGGGGCGCTCACCCCCAGAACCCCGAGCAGCCTGAGCACTGGGGGGCTGAGGGAGCTCACCCGCAGCAACCCTGGAGAGTGAGTGCCCGTGGGCCAGGGGCGCTCACCCACAGGGCTCAGAGTCCTGGGCCCCTTTTGGGGAGATGCCCTCAGCCCCAAGTCTCGCTTACCTGGGCCAGGGTGGGACAGTGGTGCCCTTTTCACGGGTCTCAGCAGGTCCTCCATGACGGTGGGGAGATGTCCTCTGCCAAATCCGCCCCGCTCCTGCCCAGGTGGGCGTTGCTCCGCATCCAAGGGTCCCACAGGGTTCTTCCCTGGGGCCCAGAGAGCACCCGGTGGCGCGTCCCAGGAGATCCCCACAGGCCTTGGAAATTGGCCCCACGTCCACTGGTGCCAGGGACCTCCGCAATCCCGGGCAGGTTGGGGTCACGCACAGGAGCGCAGCCCCATGGGCCAAAAGGCCAGAAAATGGTGTGTCCCGCGGAATGGATCCGGGTCCCTGGTGTCCTGGGAGTTGAGATCCCCTAACAGTGTTCTTGGGGTCGCAGGTTTTGAGCACAAGCCTGCCTGCAGGGCCCCACCAAAGGCCAAAAGCCAGGTGTTTGCCAGGAGGAGCTCTCCACCTTGCTCCAAGTCTCCGGGGTGGCGTCCTCCGCAGGGACTCTTCAGCCCTCAGGCCAAAGAGGGTGTCCCAGCCTGGGAGAGCAAGACCCCAGCCACACAGTTCGCTCCCCAGGCGCCAGGTGGCCTCAGGGCTCAGAGGAGACTGGGCCCTGGCGGGCAAGGGGAACTCCCCGACAGGCCCAGAGGACACTGAGCCCTGGCAGGCGAGGGGCGCTCACCCACAGGGCCCAGGGCAGACTGAGCACTGGCGAGGGAGGGGCACCACCCACGGGCCCCAGAGGAGACCCACTGGGCACTGCTGGGCGAGGGGCGCTCACCCCTCAGGACCCAGAGGGGACTGAGGGCCGGGGGCGCTCAGCCTGGGGACACAGAGGACACCGGGGACCCGCGGGCAAGGGGCGCTCACCCGAGGGGCCCCAGAGGTCACTGGTCCCTGGCGCGCCAGGGGGGCTAACCCCAGAGGCCCGGGCACACCGAGGACCTGCGGGCGAGGGGCGCTCACCCGCAGGCCCCGGAGGACAAGGAAGCCTGCTGGGCCCCCCCACAAGGCAGGCGGCTCACCCACAGGACCCCGAGGACACTGGCCACTGGCGGGCGAGGGGCGCTCACCCGCAGCACGCAGTGCAGAATGAATGCCAGGGACCCAGGGGCCCTCCCAGCAGGAGCCTGGGGAAAGGGAACAGGGCTGGGACCCCAGGGAGTTGGGGCGGGGGCCGCCACGCGCGCACCAGCAGCACCCCAGAGCACACTGAGCACTGCAGGGCGAGGGGCGCTCACCAGCAGGGCCCAGAGCGCCCTGGGGACTGCAGGCCGCCTGGGGCGCTCAGCCACAGCCAGCAGGCCAGGCCCAGCACTGCCGAAGGGAGGGGTGCTCATCCCCAGGAACTAAGGAAGCCTGAGCCCCCCGAGGGCCAGGGCGGCTCCCCTCCACACTCAGGGCCGCCCGGAGCACTGCTGGGTGAGGGGCGCTCACCCCCAGAACCCCGAGCAGCCTGAGCACTGGGGGGCTGAGGGAGCTCACCCGCAGCAACCCTGGAGAGTGAGTGCCCGTGGGCCAGGGGCGCTCACCCACAGGGCTCAGAGTCCTGGGCCCCTTTTGGGGAGATGCCCTCAGCCCCAAGTCTCGCTTACCTGGGCCAGGGTGGGACAGTGGTGCCCTTTTCACGGGTCTCAGCAGGTCCTCCATGACGGTGGGGAGATGTCCTCTGCCAAATCCGCCCCGCTCCTGCCCAGGTGGGCGTTGCTCCGCATCCAAGGGTCCCACAGGGTTCTTCCCTGGGGCCCAGAGAGCGCCCGGTGGCGCGTCCCAGGAGATCCCCACAGGCCTTGGAAATTGGCCCCACGTCCACTGGTGCCAGGGACCTCCGCAATCCCGGGCAGGTTGGGGTCACGCACAGGAGCGCAGCCCCATGGGCCAAAAGGCCAGAAAATGGTGTGTCCCGCGGAATGGATCCGGGTCCCTGGTGTCCTGGGAGTTGAGATCCCCTAACAGTGTTCTTGGGGTCGCAGGTTTTGAGCACAAGCCTGCCTGCAGGGCCCCACCAAAGGCCAAAAGCCAGGTGTTTGCCAGGAGGAGCTCTCCACCTTGCTCCAAGTCTCCGGGGTGGCGTCCTCCGCAGGGACTCTTCAGCCCTCAGGCCAAAGAGGGTGTCCCAGCCTGGGAGAGCAAGACCCCAGCCACACAGTTCGCTCCCCAGGCGCCAGGTGGCCTCAGGGCTCAGAGGAGACTGGGCCCTGGCGGGCAAGGGGAACTCCCCGACAGGCCCAGAGGACACTGAGCCCTGGCAGGCGAGGGGCGCTCACCCACAGGGCCCAGGGCAGACTGAGCACTGGCGAGGGAGGGGCACCACCCACGGGCCCCAGAGGAGACCCACTGGGCACTGCTGGGCGAGGGGCGCTCACCCCTCAGGACCCAGAGGGGACTGAGGGCCGGGGGCGCTCAGCCTGGGGACACAGAGGACACCGGGGACCCGCGGGCAAGGGGCGCTCACCCGAGGGGCCCCAGAGGTCACTGGTCCCTGGCGCGCCAGGGGGGCTAACCCCAGAGGCCCGGGCACACCGAGGACCTGCGGGCGAGGGGCGCTCACCCGCAGGCCCCGGAGGACAAGGAAGCCTGCTGGGCCCCCCCACAAGGCAGGCGGCTCACCCACAGGACCCCGAGGACACTGGCCACTGGCGGGCGAGGGGCGCTCACCCGCAGCACGCAGTGCAGAATGAATGCCAGGGACCCAGGGGCCCTCCCAGCAGGAGCCTGGGGAAAGGGAACAGGGCTGGGACCCCAGGGAGTTGGGGCGGGGGCCGCCACGCGCGCACCAGCAGCACCCCAGAGCACACTGAGCACTGCAGGGCGAGGGGCGCTCACCAGCAGGGCCCAGAGCGCCCTGGGGACTGCAGGCCGCCTGGGGCACTCAGCCACAGCCAGCAGGCCAGGCCCAGCACTGCCGAAGGGAGGGGTGCTCATCCCCAGGAACTAAGGAAGCCTGAGCCCCCCGAGGGCCAGGGCGGCTCCCCTCCACACTCAGGGCCGCCCGGAGCACTGCTGGGTGAGGGGCGCTCACCCCCAGAACCCCGAGCAGCCTGAGCACTGGGGGGCTGAGGGAGCTCACCCGCAGCAACCCTGGAGAGTGAGTGCCCGTGGGCCAGGGGCGCTCACCCACAGGGCTCAGAGTCCTGGGCCCCTTTTGGGGAGATGCCCTCAGCCCCAAGTCTCGCTTACCTGGGCCAGGGTGGGACAGTGGTGCCCTTTTCACGGGTCTCAGCAGGTCCTCCATGACGGTGGGGAGATGTCCTCTGCCAAATCCGCCCCGCTCCTGCCCAGGTGGGCGTTGCTCCGCATCCAAGGGTCCCACAGGGTTCTTCCCTGGGGCCCAGAGAGCGCCCGGTGGCGCGTCCCAGGAGATCCCCACAGGCCTTGGAAATTGGCCCCACGTCCACTGGTGCCAGGGACCTCCGCAATCCCGGGCAGGTTGGGGTCACGCACAGGAGCTCAGCCCCATGGGCCAAAAGGCCAGAAAATGGTGTGTCCCGCGGAATGGATCCGGGTCCCTGGTGTCCTGGGAGTTGAGATCCCCTAACAGTGTTCTTGGGGTCGCAGGTTTTGAGCACAAGCCTGCCTGCAGGGCCCCACCAAAGGCCAAAAGCCAGGTGTTTGCCAGGAGGAGCTCTCCACCTTGCTCCAAGTCTCCGGGGTGGCGTCCTCCGCAGGGACTCTTCAGCCCTCAGGCCAAAGAGGGTGTCCCAGCCTGGGAGAGCAAGACCCCAGCCACACAGTTCGCTCCCCAGGCGCCAGGTGGCCTCAGGGCTCAGAGGAGACTGGGCCCTGGCGGGCAAGGGGAACTCCCCGACAGGCCCAGAGGACACTGAGCCCTGGCAG
This sequence comes from Marmota flaviventris, assembly GCF_047511675.1. NCBI lineage: Eukaryota > Metazoa > Chordata > Mammalia > Rodentia > Sciuridae > Marmota > Marmota flaviventris. The sequence goes on from NC_092514.1 coordinate 31,814,126, forward strand.
GCGAGGGGCGCTCACCCACAGGGCCCAGGGCAGACTGAGCACTGGCGAGGGAGGGGCACCACCCACGGGCCCCAGAGGAGACCCACTGGGCACTGCTGGGCGAGGGGCGCTCACCCCTCAGGACCCAGAGGGGACTGAGGGCCGGGGGCGCTCAGCCTGGGGACACAGAGGACACCGGGGACCCGCGGGCAAGGGGCGCTCACCCGAGGGGCCCCAGAGGTCACTGGTCCCTGGCGCGCCAGGGGGGCTAACCCCAGAGGCCCGGGCACACCGAGGACCTGCGGGCGAGGGGCGCTCACCCGCAGGCCCCGGAGGACAAGGAAGCCTGCTGGGCCCCCCCACAAGGCAGGCGGCTCACCCACAGGACCCCGAGGACACTGGCCACTGGCGGGCGAGGGGCGCTCACCCGCAGCACGCAGTGCAGAATGAATGCCAGGGACCCAGGGGCCCTCCCAGCAGGAGCCTGGGGAAAGGGAACAGGGCTGGGACCCCAGGGAGTTGGGGCGGGGGCCGCCACGCGCGCACCAGCAGCACCCCAGAGCACACTGAGCACTGCAGGGCGAGGGGCGCTCACCAGCAGGGCCCAGAGCGCCCTGGGGACTGCAGGCCGCCTGGGGCGCTCAGCCACAGCCAGCAGGCCAGGCCCAGCACTGCCGAAGGGAGGGGTGCTCATCCCCAGGAACTAAGGAAGCCTGAGCCCCCCGAGGGCCAGGGCGGCTCCCCTCCACACTCAGGGCCGCCCGGAGCACTGCTGGGTGAGGGGCGCTCACCCCCAGAACCCCGAGCAGCCTGAGCACTGGGGGGCTGAGGGAGCTCACCCGCAGCAACCCTGGAGAGTGAGTGCCCGTGGGCCAGGGGCGCTCACCCACAGGGCTCAGAGTCCTGGGCCCCTTTTGGGGAGATGCCCTCAGCCCCAAGTCTCGCTTACCTGGGCCAGGGTGGGACAGTGGTGCCCTTTTCACGGGTCTCAGCAGGTCCTCCATGACGGTGGGGAGATGTCCTCTGCCAAATCCGCCCCGCTCCTGCCCAGGTGGGCGTTGCTCCGCATCCAAGGGTCCCACAGGGTTCTTCCCTGGGGCCCAGAGAGCGCCCGGTGGCGCGTCCCAGGAGATCCCCACAGGCCTTGGAAATTGGCCCCACGTCCACTGGTGCCAGGGACCTCCGCAATCCCGGGCAGGTTGGGGTCACGCACAGGAGCTCAGCCCCATGGGCCAAAAGGCCAGAAAATGGTGTGTCCCGCGGAATGGATCCGGGTCCCTGGTGTCCTGGGAGTTGAGATCCCCTAACAGTGTTCTTGGGGTCGCAGGTTTTGAGCACAAGCCTGCCTGCAGGGCCCCACCAAAGGCCAAAAGCCAGGTGTTTGCCAGGAGGAGCTCTCCACCTTGCTCCAAGTCTCCGGGGTGGCGTCCTCCGCAGGGACTCTTCAGCCCTCAGGCCAAAGAGGGTGTCCCAGCCTGGGAGAGCAAGACCCCAGCCACACAGTTCGCTCCCCAGGCGCCAGGTGGCCTCAGGGCTCAGAGGAGACTGGGCCCTGGCGGGCAAGGGGAACTCCCCGACAGGCCCAGAGGACACTGAGCCCTGGCAGGCGAGGGGCGCTCACCCACAGGGCCCAGGGCAGACTGAGCACTGGCGAGGGAGGGGCACCACCCACGGGCCCCAGAGGAGACCCACTGGGCACTGCTGGGCGAGGGGCGCTCACCCCTCAGGACCCAGAGGGGACTGAGGGCCGGGGGCGCTCAGCCTGGGGACACAGAGGACACCGGGGACCCGCGGGCAAGGGGCGCTCACCCGAGGGGCCCCAGAGGTCACTGGTCCCTGGCGCGCCAGGGGGGCTAACCCCAGAGGCCCGGGCACACCGAGGACCTGCGGGCGAGGGGCGCTCACCCGCAGGCCCCGGAGGACAAGGAAGCCTGCTGGGCCCCCCCACAAGGCAGGCGGCTCACCCACAGGACCCCGAGGACACTGGCCACTGGCGGGCGAGGGGCGCTCACCCGCAGCACGCAGTGCAGAATGAATGCCAGGGACCCAGGGGCCCTCCCAGCAGGAGCCTGGGGAAAGGGAACAGGGCTGGGACCCCAGGGAGTTGGGGCGGGGGCCGCCACGCGCGCACCAGCAGCACCCCAGAGCACACTGAGCACTGCAGGGCGAGGGGCGCTCACCAGCAGGGCCCAGAGCGCCCTGGGGACTGCAGGCCGCCTGGGGCGCTCAGCCACAGCCAGCAGGCCAGGCCCAGCACTGCCGAAGGGAGGGGTGCTCATCCCCAGGAACTAAGGAAGCCTGAGCCCCCCGAGGGCCAGGGCGGCTCCCCTCCACACTCAGGGCCGCCCGGAGCACTGCTGGGTGAGGGGCGCTCACCCCCAGAACCCCGAGCAGCCTGAGCACTGGGGGGCTGAGGGAGCTCACCCGCAGCAACCCTGGAGAGTGAGTGCCCGTGGGCCAGGGGCGCTCACCCACAGGGCTCAGAGTCCTGGGCCCCCTTTTGGGGAGATGCCCTCAGCCCCAAGTCTCGCTTACCTGGGCCAGGGTGGGACAGTGGTGCCCTTTTCACGGGTCTCAGCAGGTCCTCCATGACGGTGGGGAGATGTCCTCTGCCAAATCCGCCCCGCTCCTGCCCAGGTGGGCGTTGCTCCGCATCCAAGGGTCCCACAGGGTTCTTCCCTGGGGCCCAGAGAGCGCCCGGTGGCGCGTCCCAGGAGATCCCCACAGGCCTTGGAAATTGGCCCCACGTCCACTGGTGCCAGGGACCTCCGCAATCCCGGGCAGGTTGGGGTCACGCACAGGAGCGCAGCCCCATGGGCCAAAAGGCCAGAAAATGGTGTGTCCCGCGGAATGGATCCGGGTCCCTGGTGTCCTGGGAGTTGAGATCCCCTAACAGTGTTCTTGGGGTCGCAGGTTTTGAGCACAAGCCTGCCTGCAGGGCCCCACCAAAGGCCAAAAGCCAGGTGTTTGCCAGGAGGAGCTCTCCACCTTGCTCCAAGTCTCCGGGGTGGCGTCCTCCGCAGGGACTCTTCAGCCCTCAGGCCAAAGAGGGTGTCCCAGCCTGGGAGAGCAAGACCCCAGCCACACAGTTCGCTCCCCAGGCGCCAGGTGGCCTCAGGGCTCAGAGGAGACTGGGCCCTGGCGGGCAAGGGGAACTCCCCGACAGGCCCAGAGGACACTGAGCCCTGGCAGGCGAGGGGCGCTCACCCACAGGGCCCAGGGCAGACTGAGCACTGGCGAGGGAGGGGCACCACCCACGGGCCCCAGAGGAGACCCACTGGGCACTGCTGGGCGAGGGGCGCTCACCCCTCAGGACCCAGAGGGGACTGAGGGCCGGGGGCGCTCAGCCTGGGGACACAGAGGACACCGGGGACCCGCGGGCAAGGGGCGCTCACCCGAGGGGCCCCAGAGGTCACTGGTCCCTGGCGCGCCAGGGGGGCTAACCCCAGAGGCCCGGGCACACCGAGGACCTGCGGGCGAGGGGCGCTCACCCGCAGGCCCCGGAGGACAAGGAAGCCTGCTGGGCCCCCCCACAAGGCAGGCGGCTCACCCACAGGACCCCGAGGACACTGGCCACTGGCGGGCGAGGGGCGCTCACCCGCAGCACGCAGTGCAGAATGAATGCCAGGGACCCAGGGGCCCTCCCAGCAGGAGCCTGGGGAAAGGGAACAGGGCTGGGACCCCAGGGAGTTGGGGCGGGGGCCGCCACGCGCGCACCAGCAGCACCCCAGAGCACACTGAGCACTGCAGGGCGAGGGGCGCTCACCAGCAGGGCCCAGAGCGCCCTGGGGACTGCAGGCCGCCTGGGGCGCTCAGCCACAGCCAGCAGGCCAGGCCCAGCACTGCCGAAGGGAGGGGTGCTCATCCCCAGGAACTAAGGAAGCCTGAGCCCCCCGAGGGCCAGGGCGGCTCCCCTCCACACTCAGGGCCGCCCGGAGCACTGCTGGGTGAGGGGCGCTCACCCCCAGAACCCCGAGCAGCCTGAGCACTGGGGGGCTGAGGGAGCTCACCCGCAGCAACCCTGGAGAGTGAGTGCCCGTGGGCCAGGGGCGCTCACCCACAGGGCTCAGAGTCCTGGGCCCCTTTTGGGGAGATGCCCTCAGCCCCAAGTCTCGCTTACCTGGGCCAGGGTGGGACAGTGGTGCCCTTTTCACGGGTCTCAGCAGGTCCTCCATGACGGTGGGGAGATGTCCTCTGCCAAATCCGCCCCGCTCCTGCCCAGGTGGGCGTTGCTCCGCATCCAAGGGTCCCACAGGGTTCTTCCCTGGGGCCCAGAGAGCGCCCGGTGGCGCGTCCCAGGAGATCCCCACAGGCCTTGGAAATTGGCCCCACGTCCACTGGTGCCAGGGACCTCCGCAATCCCGGGCAGGTTGGGGTCACGCACAGGAGCGCAGCCCCATGGGCCAAAAGGCCAGAAAATGGTGTGTCCCGCGGAATGGATCCGGGTCCCTGGTGTCCTGGGAGTTGAGATCCCCTAACAGTGTTCTTGGGGTCGCAGGTTTTGAGCACAAGCCTGCCTGCAGGGCCCCACCAAAGGCCAAAAGCCAGGTGTTTGCCAGGAGGAGCTCTCCACCTTGCTCCAAGTCTCCGGGGTGGCGTCCTCCGCAGGGACTCTTCAGCCCTCAGGCCAAAGAGGGTGTCCCAGCCTGGGAGAGCAAGACCCCAGCCACACAGTTCGCTCCCCAGGCGCCAGGTGGCCTCAGGGCTCAGAGGAGACTGGGCCCTGGCGGGCAAGGGGAACTCCCCGACAGGCCCAGAGGACACTGAGCCCTGGCAGGCGAGGGGCGCTCACCCACAGGGCCCAGGGCAGACTGAGCACTGGCGAGGGAGGGGCACCACCCACGGGCCCCAGAGGAGACCCACTGGGCACTGCTGGGCGAGGGGCGCTCACCCCTCAGGACCCAGAGGGGACTGAGGGCCGGGGGCGCTCAGCCTGGGGACACAGAGGACACCGGGGACCCGCGGGCAAGGGGCGCTCACCCGAGGGGCCCCAGAGGTCACTGGTCCCTGGCGCGCCAGGGGGGCTAACCCCAGAGGCCCGGGCACACCGAGGACCTGCGGGCGAGGGGCGCTCACCCGCAGGCCCCGGAGGACAAGGAAGCCTGCTGGGCCCCCCCACAAGGCAGGCGGCTCACCCACAGGACCCCGAGGACACTGGCCACTGGCGGGCGAGGGGCGCTCACCCGCAGCACGCAGTGCAGAATGAATGCCAGGGACCCAGGGGCCCTCCCAGCAGGAGCCTGGGGAAAGGGAACAGGGCTGGGACCCCAGGGAGTTGGGGCGGGGGCCGCCACGCGCGCACCAGCAGCACCCCAGAGCACACTGAGCACTGCAGGGCGAGGGGCGCTCACCAGCAGGGCCCAGAGCGCCCTGGGGACTGCAGGCCGCCTGGGGCGCTCAGCCACAGCCAGCAGGCCAGGCCCAGCACTGCCGAAGGGAGGGGTGCTCATCCCCAGGAACTAAGGAAGCCTGAGCCCCCCGAGGGCCAGGGCGGCTCCCCTCCACACTCAGGGCCGCCCGGAGCACTGCTGGGTGAGGGGCGCTCACCCCCAGAACCCCGAGCAGCCTGAGCACTGGGGGGCTGAGGGAGCTCACCCGCAGCAACCCTGGAGAGTGAGTGCCCGTGGGCCAGGGGCGCTCACCCACAGGGCTCAGAGTCCTGGGCCCCTTTTGGGGAGATGCCCTCAGCCCCAAGTCTCGCTTACCTGGGCCAGGGTGGGACAGTGGTGCCCTTTTCACGGGTCTCAGCAGGTCCTCCATGACGGTGGGGAGATGTCCTCTGCCAAATCCGCCCCGCTCCTGCCCAGGTGGGCGTTGCTCCGCATCCAAGGGTCCCACAGGGTTCTTCCCTGGGGCCCAGAGAGCGCCCGGTGGCGCGTCCCAGGAGATCCCCACAGGCCTTGGAAATTGGCCCCACGTCCACTGGTGCCAGGGACCTCCGCAATCCCGGGCAGGTTGGGGTCACGCACAGGAGCGCAGCCCCATGGGCCAAAAGGCCAGAAAATGGTGTGTCCCGCGGAATGGATCCGGGTCCCTGGTGTCCTGGGAGTTGAGATCCCCTAACAGTGTTCTTGGGGTCGCAGGTTTTGAGCACAAGCCTGCCTGCAGGGCCCCACCAAAGGCCAAAAGCCAGGTGTTTGCCAGGAGGAGCTCTCCACCTTGCTCCAAGTCTCCGGGGTGGCGTCCTCCGCAGGGACTCTTCAGCCCTCAGGCCAAAGAGGGTGTCCCAGCCTGGGAGAGCAAGACCCCAGCCACACAGTTCGCTCCCCAGGCGCCAGGTGGCCTCAGGGCTCAGAGGAGACTGGGCCCTGGCGGGCAAGGGGAACTCCCCGACAGGCCCAGAGGACACTGAGCCCTGGCAGGCGAGGGGCGCTCACCCACAGGGCCCAGGGCAGACTGAGCACTGGCGAGGGAGGGGCACCACCCACGGGCCCCAGAGGAGACCCACTGGGCACTGCTGGGCGAGGGGCGCTCACCCCTCAGGACCCAGAGGGGACTGAGGGCCGGGGGCGCTCAGCCTGGGGACACAGAGGACACCGGGGACCCGCGGGCAAGGGGCGCTCACCCGAGGGGCCCCAGAGGTCACTGGTCCCTGGCGCGCCAGGGGGGCTAACCCCAGAGGCCCGGGCACACCGAGGACCTGCGGGCGAGGGGCGCTCACCCGCAGGCCCCGGAGGACAAGGAAGCCTGCTGGGCCCCCCCACAAGGCAGGCGGCTCACCCACAGGACCCCGAGGACACTGGCCACTGGCGGGCGAGGGGCGCTCACCCGCAGCACGCAGTGCAGAATGAATGCCAGGGACCCAGGGGCCCTCCCAGCAGGAGCCTGGGGAAAGGGAACAGGGCTGGGACCCCAGGGAGTTGGGGCGGGGGCCGCCACGCGCGCACCAGCAGCACCCCAGAGCACACTGAGCACTGCAGGGCGAGGGGCGCTCACCAGCAGGGCCCAGAGCGCCCTGGGGACTGCAGGCCGCCTGGGGCGCTCAGCCACAGCCAGCAGGCCAGGCCCAGCACTGCCGAAGGGAGGGGTGCTCATCCCCAGGAACTAAGGAAGCCTGAGCCCCCCGAGGGCCAGGGCGGCTCCCCTCCACACTCAGGGCCGCCCGGAGCACTGCTGGGTGAGGGGCGCTCACCCCCAGAACCCCGAGCAGCCTGAGCACTGGGGGGCTGAGGGAGCTCACCCGCAGCAACCCTGGAGAGTGAGTGCCCGTGGGCCAGGGGCGCTCACCCACAGGGCTCAGAGTCCTGGGCCCCTTTTGGGGAGATGCCCTCAGCCCCAAGTCTCGCTTACCTGGGCCAGGGTGGGACAGTGGTGCCCTTTTCACGGGTCTCAGCAGGTCCTCCATGACGGTGGGGAGATGTCCTCTGCCAAATCCGCCCCGCTCCTGCCCAGGTGGGCGTTGCTCCGCATCCAAGGGTCCCACAGGGTTCTTCCCTGGGGCCCAGAGAGCGCCCGGTGTCGCGTCCCAGGAGATCCCCACAGGCCTTGGAAATTGGCCCCATGTCCACTGGTGCCAGGGACCTCCGCAATCCCGGGCAGGTTGGGGTCACGCACAGGAGCGCAGCCCCATGGGCCAAAAGGCCAGAAAATGGTGTGTCCCGCGGAATGGATCCGGGTCCCCGGTGTCCTGGGAGTTGAGATCCCCTAACAGTGTTCTTGGGGTCGCAGGTTTTGAGCACAAGCCTGCCTGCAGGGCCCCACCAAAGGCCAAAAGCCAGGTGTTTGCCAGGAGGAGCTCTCCACCTTGCTCCAAGTCTCCGGGGTGGCGTCCTCCGCAGGGACTCTTCAGCCCTCAGGCCAAAGAGGGTGTCCCAGCCTGGGAGAGCAAGACCCCAGCCACACAGTTCGCTCCCCAGGCGCCAGGTGGCCTCAGGGCTCAGAGGAGACTGGGCCCTGGCGGGCAAGGGGAACTCCCCGACAGGCCCAGAGGACACTGAGCCCTGGCAGGCGAGGGGCGGGCGCTCACCCACAGGGCCCAGGGCAGACTGAGCACTGGCGAGGGAGGGGCACCACCCACGGGCCCCAGAGGAGACCCACTGGGCACTGCTGGGCGAGGGGCGCTCACCCCTCAGGACCCAGAGGGGACTGAGGGCCGGGGGCGCTCAGCCTGGGGACACAGAGGACACCGGGGACCCGCGGGCAAGGGGCGCTCACCCGAGGGGCCCCAGAGGTCACTGGTCCCTGGCGCGCCAGGGGGGCTAACCCCAGAGGCCCGGGCACACCGAGGACCTGCGGGCGAGGGGCGCTCACCCGCAGGCCCCGGAGGACAAGGAAGCCTGCTGGGCCCCCCCACAAGGCAGGCGGCTCACCCACAGGACCCCGAGGACACTGGCCACTGGCGGGCGAGGGGCGCTCACCCGCAGCACGCAGTGCA